>NC_135350.1:3248469-3548469 GCF_023851605.1 Tamandua tetradactyla | reverse complement strand
GGTTTTTGTAAGATTCATTTATTTCATTTTCAGTGAGGTTGAATAAAATATGTTTACTGCCTTTTCAAAAAAAGAAGTAACATGATTTACCTGTTCTTTGTTCCTTCAAGGAGGAATTTTATCCATACATGCACTGTGCTTCACAAACTTGGTCCTTGATTAGGTGGAATGACTTCCACAATTAGCAAACATAGGAAGAATATGATAAGCACCTTCCTTTATCCATCTTCCTTCTTTCTCTTTTTTTTAAATTTATTTATTAATTTAAAAAATTTTAACAAACCAAATAAAACACCAACACATATAATCAGTAATTCACAATATCATCACTTACTTGCATATTCTTCATTTCTTAGAACATTTGCATCAATCAGAAAAAGAAATAAAAACACAATAGAAAAAGAAATAAAATGAAAACAGAAAAGAAAAAAAAATGATTATACCTACCATACCCCTTACCCCTCACTTTCATTGATCACTAGCATTTCAAACTAAATTTATTTTAGCATTTTTCCCCCTATTATTTATTTTTATTCCATATGTTCTACTCGTTTGTTGACAAGGTAGATAAAAGGAGCATCAGACACAAGGTTTTCACAATCACATAGTCACATTGTGAAAGCTATACCATTATACAATCATCATCAAGAAACATGACTACTGGAACAGAGCTCTACATTTTCAAGCCGTTCCCAACAGCCTCTCCATTACATCTTGAATAACAAGGTAATATCTACTTAATGCATAAGAATAACCTCCAAGATAACCTCTCAACTCTGTTTGGAATCTCTCAGCCATTGACACTTTATCTCATTTCACTCTTCCCCCTTTTGGTCGAGAAGGTTTTCTCAATTCCTTGATGATAAGTCTCAGCTCATTCTAGGGTTTTTCTCAATCCCTTGATGCTGAGTCTCAGTTCATTCTAGGATTTCTGTCCCACGTTGCCAGGAAGGTCCACACCCCCGGGAGTCATGTCCCATGTAGACAGGGGGTGGGTGGTGAGATTGCTTGTTGTGTTGGCTGGAGAGAGAGGCCACATCTGAGCAACAAAAGAGGCTCTCTTGGGGGTGACTCTTATGCCTAAATTTTAAGTAGACTTGACCTATCCTTTGTGGAGTTAAGTTTCATATGAACAAACCCCAAGACTGGGGGCTCAGCCTATAGCTTTGGTTGTCCACACTGCTTGTGAGAATATCAAGAATTCAACTTGGGGAAGTTGAATTTCTCCCTGCTCTCACCATTCTCCAAAAGGGGCTTTGCAAATACTTTTCCACTCACTGATTGAATCACTCTGGGTTTCATCGGGGCATCACTCTGGACAAACCAACAAAATCTCATGTCCTACCTGAGATTCCAAGCACTTATAGTGTTCAATCAAACTATCTACATAAGTTATATTAGGAAATGCACTAGTCAAAATATAAATTTTGTACCACATAAACATTTTTTCCTTTCATCTCACACTTAAAGTGACCTTTTAAAATATTCATTGCCATCTATTTTCAGCACCCTGCAATAATGACATTCCTTTGTTCTTCCTCATGCAAAAGCATTTTTAAAGTTTGTACATTTAGTCACTATTATTATACACTCTAGGCATTCCTAGATTATACCATCTCAATCTTTACTGTCTATCTTTCTTTCTGATTTCATTTATGCCCCAGCCCTCCTCCCTCAATCATTCTCACATTCAGCTTCATTCAGCGCTTTAACATAATTGCATTAGAGTTAGGTGGTATTGTGCTGTCCATTTCTGAGTTTTTGTATTCAGACCTGTTGCACAGTCTGTTTCCCTTCAGCTCCAATTACCCAATATCTTACCGTATTTCTATCTCCTTATGGTCTCTGTTACCAACAAAATATTCCAAATTTATTCACTAATGTCAGTTCATATTAGTGAGACCATACAATATTTGTCCTTTTCTTTTTAGCTAGTCTCACTCAGCATGATGTTAACAAAGTTCATCCATGTTGTTACATACTTCATAACTTTATTCTGTCTTAAAGCTGCATAATATTCCATCGTATGTATATACCACAGTTTGTTTAGTCACTCGTCTGTTGATGGACATTTTGGCAGTTTCTATCTCTTTGCAGTTGTAAATAATGCTACTATAAACATTGGTGCACAAAGATCTGTTTGTGTTTTTGCCCTTATGTCCTTTGAGTAGATACCTAGCAATGGTATTGCCAGGTCATATGGCAATTCTATATTCATCATTTTGAGGAACCGCCAAACTTCCTTACACAGCGGTTGCACCATTTGACATTCCCACCAACAGTGGATAAGTGTGCCTCTTTCTCCACATCCTCTCCAGCACTTGTCATTTTCTGTTTTGTTGATAATGGCCATTCTGGTGGGTGTGAGATGATATCTCATTGTGGTTTTGATTTGCATTTCTCTAATGGCCCGGGACATTGAGCATCTCTTCATGTGCCTTTTGGCCATTTGTATTTCCTCTTCTGAGAAGTGTCTGTTCAAGTCTTTTTCCCATTTTGTAATTGGATTGGCTGTCTTTTTGATGTTGAGTTGAACAATCTCTTTATAAATTCTGGATACTAGACCTTTATCTAATATGTCATTTCCAAATATTGTCTCCCATTGTGTAGGCTGTCATTTTACTTTCTTTATGAAGTTCTTTGATGTGCAAAAGTGTTTAATTTTGAGGAGTTCCCATTTATTTCTTTCTTTCTTCAGTGCTCTTGATTTGGGTGTAAGGTCTATAAAACTGCCTCCAATTATAAGATTTGTAAGATATTTATAACATTTTCCTCTAACTGTTTTATGGTCTTAGACCTAATGTTTAGATCTTTGATCCATTTTGAGTTAACTTTTGTATAGGGTATGAGATATGGGTCCTCTTTCATTCTTTTGCTTATGGATATCCAGTTCTCTAGGCACCATTTATTGAAGAGACTGTTCTGTCCCAGGTGAGTTGGCTGACTGCCTTATCAAACATCAAATGTCCATAGATGATAGGGTCTATATCTGAACACTCTATTCGATTCCATTGGTCAATATATCTATCTTTATGCCAGTACCATGCTGTTTTGACCACTGTGGCTTCATAATATGCCTTAAAGTCAGGCAGCGCAAGACCTCCAGCTTCATTTTTTTCCCTCAAGATACTTTTAGCAATTCGGGGCACCCTGCCCTTCCAGATAAATTTGCTTATTGGTTTTTCTATTTCTGAAAAGTAAGTTGTTGGGATTTTGATGGTATTGCATTGAATCTGTAAATCAATTTAGGTAGAATTGACATCTTATCTGTATTTAGTCTTCCAATCCATGAACACGGTATGCCCTTCCATCTATTTAGGTCTTCTGTGATTTCTTTTAACAATTTCTTGTAGTTTTCTTTGCATAGGTCTTTTGTCTCTTTAGTTAAATTTATTCCTAAGCATTTTATTCTTTTGGTTGCAATTGTAAATGAAATTTGTTTCTTCATTTCCCCCTCAGATTGTTCATTACTAGTGTATAGAAACACTACAGATTTTTGAATGTTGATCTTGTAACCTGCCACTTTGCTGTACTCGTTTATAAGCTCTAGTAGTTTTGCTGTATATTTTTCAGGGTTTTCAACATATAGTATTATATCATCTGCAAACAGTGAGAGTTTTACTTCTTCCTTTCCAATTTTGATGCCTTGTATTTCTTTTTCTTGTCTAATTGCTCTGGCTAGAACTTCCAATATGATGTTGAATAACAGTGATGATAGTGGACATCCTTATCTTGTTCCTGATATTAGGGGGAAAGTTTTCAGTTTTTCCCCATTGAGGATGATATTAGCTGTGGGTTTCTCATATATTCCCTTTATCATTTTAAGGAAGTTTCCTTGTATTCCTGTCCTTTGAGGTGTTTTCAACAGGAAAGGATGTTGAATTTTTGTCAAATGCCTTCTCTGCATCAAATGAGATGATCATGTGGTTTTTCTGCTTTGATTTGTTGATACATTGTATTACATTAATTGATTTTCTTATGTTGAACCATCCTTGCATACCTGGGATGAATCCTACTTGGTCATGATGTGTAATTCTTTTAATGTGTTGCTGGATTCGAGTTGCTAGAATTTTGTTGAGGATTTTAGCATCTATATTCATTAGAGAGATTGGTCGGTAGTTTTCTTTCTTTTGTAATATCTTTGTCTGGCTTTGGTGATGTTGGCTTTGTAGAATGAATTAGGTAGCTTTCCTTCCTCTTCAATTTTTTTGAAGAGTTTGAGGAGGATTGGTACTAATTCCTTCTGCAATGTTTGGTAGAATTCATATGTGAAGCCATCTTGTCCTGGACTTTTCGTTTGCGGAAGCTTTTTAATGACTGATTCAATTTCTTTACTTGTGATTGGTTTGTTGAGGTCGTCTATTTCTTCTTGAGTCAAAGTTAGTTGTTCATGCCTTTCTAGGAAGTTGTCCATTTCATCTACATTGTTGTATTTATTAGCATAAAATTGTTCATAGTAGCCTATTATTACCTTCTTTATTTCTGTGTGGTCAGTGGTTATGTCCACTCTTCCATTTCTGATCTTATTTATTTGCATCCTCTCTCTTCTTCTTTTTGTCAGTCTTTCTAAGGACCCATCAATCTTATTGATTTTCTCACAGAATCAGCTTCTGGTTTTATTGATTTTCATGTTCTCAATTTTATTTATTTCTGCTCTAATCTTTGTTATTTCTTTCCTTTTGCTTTCTTTAGGGTTAGTTTCTTGTTCTTTCTCCAGTTCTTCCAAGTGGACAGTTAATTCCTGAATTTTTGCCCTTTCTTCTTTTTTGATATAGGCATTTAGGGCAATAAATTTTCCTCTTAGAACTGCCTTTGCTATGTCCCATAAGTTTTGATATGTTGTGTTTTCGTTTTCATTTGCCTCAAGATATTTACTAATTTCTCTTGTAATTTCTTCCTTGAACCACTGGTTGTTTAAGAGTGTGGTGTTGAGCCTCCACATATTTGTGAATTTTCTGGCTCTCTGCCTATTATTGATTTCCAACTTCATTCCTTTATGATCTGAGAAAGTGTTGTGTATGATTTCAATGTTTTTAAATTTGTTGAGACTTGCTTTGTGACCCAGCATATGGTCTATCTTTGAGAATGATCCATGAGCACTTGAGAAAAAGGTGTATCCTGCTGTTGTGGGCTGTAATGTACTATAAATATCTGTTAAGTCTAGCTCATTTATTAAAATATTCAAATTCTCTGTTTCTTTATTGATCCTCTGTCTAGATGTTCTGTCCATTGATGAGAGTGGGGAATTGAAGTCTCCAACAGTTATGGTGGATGTGTCTATTTCTCTTTTCAATGTTTGCAATGTTTGCCTCATGTATTTTCGAGAATTCTGTCTTGGTGCATAAATATTTATGGTTGTTATGTCTTCTTGTTGAATTGTTCCTTTTATTAGTACATAGTATCCTTCTTTGTCTCTTTTAACTGTTTTACATTTGAAGTCTAATTTGTTGGATATTAGTGTAGCTACTCCTGCTCTTTTCTGGTTGTTATTTGCATGAAATATCTTTTCCCAACCTTTCACTTACAACCTATGTTTATCTTTGGGTCTAAGATGTGTTTCCTATAGACAGCATATAGAAGGATCCTGTTTTTTAATCCCATTCTGCCAATCTATGTCTTTAGATTGGGGAGTTCAATCCATTAACATTTAATGTTATTGCTGTATGGGTAGTACTTTCTTCTACCATTTTGCCTTTTGTACTGTATATATCATATCTAATTTTCCTTCTTTCTACACTCTTCTCCACGCCTCTTTCTTTTGTGTTTTCATATCTGTCTCCATTGCTCCCTTCAGTATTTCTTGCAGAGCTAGTCTCTTAGTCACAAATTCTTTCAGTTATTATTTGTCTGAAAATGTTTTAATTTTCCCTAATTTTTGAAGGACAATTTTGCTGGGTATAGAATTCTTGGTTGGCAGTTTTTCTCTTTTAGTAATTTAAATATATCATCCCACTGTCTTCTTGCCTCCATGGTTTCTGCTGAGAAATCTACACATAGTCTTATTGGGTTTCCCATGTATGTGATGGGTGCTTTTCTCTTGCTGCTTTCAAGATCCTCTCTTTCTCTTTGACCTCTGACATTCTGAGTAGTAAATGCCTTGTAGTACATCTAATTGGATCTATTCTCTTTGGGGTACGGTGTACTTCTCAGATCTGCAATTTTAGGTCTTTCATAAGAGTTGGGAAATTTTCAATGATAATTTCCTCCATTAGTTTTTCTCCTCCTTTTCCCTTCTCTTCTCCTTCTGGGACACCCACAACATGTATAATCGTGTGCTTCATATTATCACTCCATTCCCTGAGTCCCTGCTCATATTTTTCCATATAGTTTCTGTTTCTTTTCAGATTTCAGATGTTCCTTCCTCCAGTTCACTAATGCTACCCTCTGTCTCTCAAAATCTACCATTGTAGAGTTCCATTGTTTTTTTCATCTCTTCTACTGTGCCTTTCATTCTCCTAAGTTCTGTGATTTGTTTTTTCAGACTTCTGATTTATTCTTTTTGTTCATTCCTTGCCTTCTTCTTATCCTCCCTCAATTCATTGATTTGGTTTTTGATGAGGTTTTCCATGTCTGTTTGTATATCCTGAATTAATTGTTTCAGCTCTTGTATCTCATTTGAACTGTTGGTTTGTTCCTATGACTGTGCTATATCTTCAATTTTCCTGGTGTGATTTGTTATTTTTGGCTGGTGTCTAGGCATTTAATTACCTTAATTAGTTTATTCTGCATATTGTTTTCCCTTCTCTTACCTAGGGTTTTATTGCTGGATGAATTTGTTGTCTATCTGTTCTTTGACATTCAGTTTAACTTTATCTGGACCTCTAGTTTACGTTTTATTTAACAGAGGAGAATTTTTTGGTTCTTGTTTTTTTTTGTTTCTTGCCCTACTTGTATGATGCCTTTCTTGCCCCACCCTTATGAGGGTCTACGTAGGTATTATAGACTCCAGCCAGGTTTTGCTGGACTAAACTGACCTCCTATCAGGGGGAAGGAGTCGCCTCCATCAGTTTTCCCTGAGGGTGAGACCCAGAAGGTTAAAAGACTTTCCTGTGAAGTCTCTGGGCTCTGTTTTTCTTATCCTGCCCAGTACATGGTGCTTGTCTACCTGTGGGTCCCACCAGCATAACATGATGTGGTACTTTTAACTTTGGATGACTCTCCTTGCTTTGGGCATGGTGGAGACAGAGGAGAGGTTGTAGACTGGTTTTAATAGCTTCAAATTACCAAGCCCTGGGGTCTGAATTCCTTGAGGGAGGGATTCCACCTGAGTTGGGCTTCACCCCTCCCCTGGGGAAGGCATAGCCTCGAGACAAGCCCTGCCTGAAAGGAGCTTATTTTGCCTATATCTGGGGCAGTTGCAGCCTGAAAAGTCATGCTACTGAATCCAGAGGCAGTCAAGCCTTTGTTTAAATGCAGCCACAAAGACCTTTGTTTCTTTCCTTTTTTCTTTTTCCATTAGCCCAGTAAGCAACCTCCACTTTGACCAGGTTCACCTGAGCTTGGGGCCTATTTTTAGTAGTCAGAATTTGTTAATTAATGCCATAATTGGTGTTTGGTTGGACTCACCCCCTGCTGCTGGTAAAGTCTCTTTCCTCTCCCTCTGGGAAGCAGCCTGTGTGTGTGTGAGGGGGGGTGCTGGCCACCTCAGCTTGGGGAACTCACTCTTCTGGGGAGGCTCGCACCTGGTCCAGCTGGTCCAGACTGGGGTATGCTGTGTGTCCGTTCACTGATATGGCTCCAGGAGCTGTTCTGTACTGTTTCTGGTTATTTAGTAGTTGTTCTGGAGGATGAGCTAAAACGTGCACATTGCTAAGCCGCCATCTTGGCCATGGATCCCCATCTTCTTTCTTGAGGGATTAAATCCTCTTCCAGAAATCATAAATTCTTGCTTTTATACCCTTATCTAATTTTATGAATGCTTCTCATGTGAAGCATCCCACCTCAGCCCAGTGCTGCCTTTTACTGAGATCTAGGATTCATAAAGTTGGACCACTTGGACTTCTGACTAAGCTACATTGTTCAACTTATTCTCCTCCACTATTTAGGCTCATATTTTAGTTTCAATCAATATTCTTTCTTTTATTTCTCAAATTGTTTAGTATCCAGGAAGAGAAAGAGAGTGCTGTGTATTTTTTCCTTCCTCCAAGAGTCTCTAATAATGCAATTCTTCCTTTACTATAATTTTCCATTCATATACTTTTTTTTTTTTTAACTACATGGGCAGGCACTGGGAATTGAACCCTGGTCTCCGGCATGGCAGGCGAGAACTCTGCCACTGAGCCATCGTGGCCTGCCCCATTCATATGCTTTTATAGTTTTATTGTTCCTCATTGATCCACATATGCAGATATACATATATATATATATATATACACATATATATATATATTAATCTACATGTATCTGTGGCAGTGCTAAAATTAGTAGAATGTAAAATCAGAGATGAAATATAGTTCCTTCAAAGTTTTATGATTTAGCAAGGGATAACAAAGGAGAGAGAGAGAGTAGAAATAGCTATGACACAGGCATTGGGGAGTACCTAGATGAGGGAAAAGAAGTTCCATTGGGACAGATAAGCATAATTTTAGGTGACTGGTAGGTACATTTCTGAGAGCCAATTGTTCATGGGTCTCTTGCATTTCTGCAAGAAACACAGGTGGTTTTTGTTCTGAACAATATTTTCAAGTATGCTTTTAAGGCAAATAGCCTTGGAAGTTGGACATAGTGTCTCCTTCTGGAGCAAAGTTCAGGCAGGCCTACTGCCCATTATAAAAGATTCAGGTTCCACAAGTTAGGGATTCCTCTCCTGTAATACAACTCAATCTGTGAGCAGTTGTCACCTGACATGCTTCATAAAATGGAAGTTGTGCCTCAAAAATCAGTGCTGACATGTGAATTCTACCAAACAGTCCAGAAAGAATTAGTACCAATCCTGCTAAAACTCTTCAAAAAAATTGAAGAGGAGGGAAAGCTACCTAATTCATTCTACAAAGCCAACATCAACCTCATACCAAAGCCAGACAAACATATTACAAAAAAAGGAAACTACAGACCAATCTCTCTAATGAACATAGATGCTAAAATCCTCAACAAAATTCTAGCAAATCGAATCCAGCAACACATTAAAAGAATTATACATCATGACCAAGTAGGATTCATCCCGGGTATGCAAGGATGGTTCACCATAAGAAAATCAATTAATGTAATACACCATATCAACAAATCAAAGCAGAAAAACCACATGATCATCTCGATTGATGCAGAGAAGGCATTTGACAAATTCAACATCTTTTCCTGTTGAAACACTTCAAAGGACAGGAATACAAGGAAACGTCCTTAAAATGATAAAGGGAATATATGAAAAACCCACAGCTAATATCATTCTCAATGGGGAAAAACTGAAAACTTTCCCCCTAATATCAGGAACAAGACAAGGATGTCCACTATCACCACTTTTATTCAACATTGTGTTGGAAGATCTAGCCAGAGCAATTAGACAGAAAAAGAAATACAAGGGACTTCTGGGCCAAGATGGCAGCTTAACAATGTGCACATTTTAGTTCGTCCTCCAGAACAACTACTAAATAACCAGAAAAAGTACAGAACAGCTCCTGGGGCCACATCAGTGTCCAGACACACAACATATCCCAGTATGGACAAGCTGGACCAGCTGTGAGCCCCCCAGAACTGTGACTTCTCCAAGCCATGGTGACTGGTGCCCCCCCACCAGAGGCTGCTTCCCAGTGGGGAAAGAAAAGGGACTTTACCAGCAGCAGGGGCTGAACCCAACCAAATTCAAATTGTGGAATTAATTAACAAATTCTGACTACTAAAAATAGGCCCCAAGCTCAGGTGAAGCTGGTCAAAGCAGAGGTCGCTCATTTTTGCCCCAGTGCCAAGGGGGCAGGGCTGGCAGAAAAAGAAAAAAAAATAAGAAGGAAACAGCGGTTTTTGTGACTATGCTTCTACAAAGGCTTGACTGCCTTTGGATACAGCAGCAGGGCTTCTCAGGCTCCAACTGCCCCATGTATAGGCAGAAACAAGCTTATTTGAGGGCTTGTCTGGAGCCTGTGCCTTCCCCAGGGGAGGGGTGAAGCCAAACTCAAGTGGAATCCCTCCCTCAAGGAATTCAGACACCAGGGCTTGGTAATTTGAAGCCATTAAAACCAGCCTACAGCCTCTCCTCTATCTCCACCACGCCCCCAGCCAACGTTAAAAGTACCACATCATCTTATGCTAGTGGGACCTGCAGGCAGACAAGCACCACATACACTGGGCAGGATAAGAAAAACAGAGTCAAGAGGCTTCACAAGAAAGTCCTTCAACCTGCTGGGTTTCACCCTCAGGGAAAACCAATGCAAGTGACTCTTTCTTCCTGATAGGAGGCTAGTTTGGTCTGTGAAAACCCAGCTTGTGTGTCTATAATACCTAAGTAGACTCTCCTAAGTGTGTGTGGGGGCGGACGGGGTAAGGCACCATACAAGCAGGACAAGAAACAAGAAAACAAGAACTGAAAAATTCTCCTCTGTTAAAGAAAACTTAAGCTAGGAGTCCAGATAGAGCTGAACTGAATCGCAAAGAACAGATAGACAACATATTCATCCAGAAAGAAAACCCTAGGTAAAAGAAGTAAAAGCAATCTCCAGAATAAACTAATTAAGGTAATTAAATGCCTAGACACCAGCAAAAAATGACAAATCACACCAGGAAAATTGAAGATATGGCCCAGTCAAAGGAACAAACCAACAATTCAAATGAGATACTGGAGCTGAAACATTTAATTCAGAATATACAAACAGACATGGAAAACCTCATCAAAAACCAAACTTCAATGAATCAAGGAAGAATATCAAGAAGGCAAGGAATGAACAAAAAGAATAAATCAAAAATCTGAAAAAACAAAGCACAGAACTTATGGGAATGAAAGGCATGGTAGAAGAGATGAAAAAAACCATTGAAAAGTACAATGATAGATTTCAAGTGACAGAACATAGGATTACTGAACTGGAGGACAGAACATCTGAAATCCAGTGAGAAAAAGAAAATACAGGGAAAAAATGGAAAAATATGAGCAGGGATTCAGGGAATTATATTGAAAGACAATATGAAGCACACAAATATATGTGTTGTGGGTGTCCCAGAAGGAGAAGAGAAGGGGAAAGGAGGAGAAAATCTAATGGAGGAAATTATCACTGAAAATTTCCCAACTCTTATGAAAGACTTAAAATTACAGATCTGAGAAGTACACCATACCCCAAAGAGAATAGATCCAAATAGACATACTGCAAGACATTTACTAATCAGAATGTCAGAGGTCAAAGAGAAAGAGAGAATCTTGAAAGCAGCAAGAGAAAAGCAATCCATCACATACAAGGGAAGCCCAATAAGACCATGCATATATTTCTCAGCAGAAACCATGGAGGCAAGAAGACAGTGGGATGATGTATTTAAATTACTAAAAGAGAAAAACTGCCAACCAAGAATTCTATACCCAGCAAAATTGTCCTTCAAAAATCAGGGAGAAATAAAAACATTTTCAGACAAAAAAAAAATCACTGAGAGAATTTGTGACCAAGAAATAAGCTCTGCAGAAATACTAAAGGGAGCATTATAGACAGATAGGAAAAGACAGAAGAGAGAGGTGTGGAGAAGAGTGTAGAAAGGAAGACTATGAGTAAAGGTAAAAAGAAAGAAAATTAGATATGACATATAAAATCCAGAAGGCAAAATAGTAGAAGAAAGTACTACCCATGCAGTAATAACACTAAATGTTAATGGATTAAACTCCCCAATCAACAGACATAGACTGACAGAATGGATTAAAAAACAGAACCCATCTATATGCTGTCTCTACTCAAAGGACATGAGAGCAAGGACACAAATGGACATTTGCACACCAATGTTTATAGCAACATTATTTACAATTACCAAGATATGGAAACAGCCAAAATGTCCATCAACAGAAGGGTGGCTAAACAAACTGTGACATATACATACGATGGAATACTATGCAGCTGTGAGACAGAATAAAGTATGAAGTATGTAACAACATGGATGGAACTTAAGGACATTATGCTGAGTGTGATTAGCCAAAAACAAAAGGACAAATACTGTATGGTCTCACTGATATGAACTGACATTAGTGAATATACTTGGAATATTTCTTTGGTAACAGAGACCATCAGGAGATAGAAATAGGGTAACATATTGGATAATTGGAGCTGAAGGAATACAGATTGTGCAACAGGACTGAATATAAAAACTCAGAAATGGACAGCACAATACTACCTAACTGAAATACAATTATGTTAAAGCACGGAATGAAGCTGAATGTGAGAATGATAAAGGGAGGAAGGCTGGGGGCATAAATGAAATTACAAAGAAAGATAGATGATAAAGATTGAGATGATATAATCAAGGAATTCATAGAGTGTATAATAATAGTGAATAAATGTACAAATTTTAAAAATGTTTTTGCATGAGGAAGAACAAAGAATGTCATTAATGCAGGGTGCTGAAAATAGATGGTAATGAATATTTAAAAATTTCAACTTATGTGTGAGACTAAAACAAAAAAAACGTGTATTTGGTACAAAATTTATATTTTGACTAGTGCATCTCCTAATATAACTTATGTAGATAGTTGGTTGAACACCGTAAGTACATGGAACCTTGGGTAAAACATGAGATTGTGTTGGTTTGTCCAGGGTGATCCCCCAATGAATCCCAGAGTGATTTGATCAGTGAATGGAAAATATTTGCAAAGTCCCCTTCGGGGAATGATGAGAAGGGGAAAATTCAACTTCCCCAAGTTGAATTCTTGATATTCTCACAAGCAGTGTGGACAATCAAAGCTATAGGCTGAGACCCCAGTCTTGGGGTTTGTTCATATGAAACAACCCCACAAAGGATAGGTCAAGCCTACTTAAAATTTAGGCCAAAGAGTCACCCCCAAGAGAGCCTCTTTTGTTGCTCAGATGTGGCCTCTCTCTCCAGCCAACACAACAAGCAAACTCACACCCTCCCCCTGTCTACGTGGGACATGACTCCCAGGGGTGTGGACCTTCCTTGCAATGTGGGACAGAAATTCTAGAATGAGCTGAGACCCAGTATCAAGGGATTGAGAAAAACCCTAGAATGAGCTAAGATTCAGCATCAAGTGATTGAGAAAACATTCTCGACCAAAAGGGAGAAGAGTGAAATGAGATAAAGTGGCAATGGCTGAGAGATTCCAAACAGAGCCGAGAGGTTATCCTGGAGGTTATTCTTACACATTAAGTAGATATCACCTTGTTATTCAAGATGTAATGGAGAGGCTGGAGGGAACTGCCTGAAAATGTAGAGCTGTGTTCCAGAAGCCATGTTTCTTGAGGATGATTGAATAATGATACAGTTTTCACAATGTGACTGCGTGATTGTGAAAACCTTGTGTCTGATGCTCCTTTTATCTACCTTGTCAACAGAAGAATAGAACATATGGAATAAAAATAAATAATGGGGGGAACAAATATTAAAATAAATTTAGATTGAAATGCTGGTGATCAGTGAAGGGGAGGGGTAAGGGGCTAAAAAATGCTAAAATAAATTTAGTTTGAAATGCTAGTGATCAATGAAAGGGAGGGGTAAGGGGTATGGTATGTAAAAATTTTTTTTTCTGTTTCCATTTTATTTTTCTGTTGTCTTTTTATTTCTTTTTCTGAATTGATGCAAATGTTCTAAGAAATGATCATGATGATGAATATGCAACTATGTGATGATATTGTGAATTACTGATTATATATGTAGAATGGAATGATCATATGTTAATAATGTTTTTGATCATTTGTTATGTTTTTTTTAATTAATAAATAAATAAAATGGAAAAGAAATCAGTGCTGAACTCTGCCTACTGTTATCGACCAAAGTGATCAAGTCCTTTTATTCAGATGTAGGGATCTTATGTCCTTCAGACATCCTTGAAACTGGCAAACTGAGAATTTGATAGCTTGCAAAGCAGTATAAAAATTTACTCTTAGTACTTGAGAAGAAATGTATTTTCCCTAACTTCCCATAAATTGAGTTCTAATGTAGTAAACATGGGTGGTTCCGGATTATGCCCAGGTAAAATGTGTCTTAGGGCAGGATGTACATAAAAACTAATAATGTGAAAAACATGTGGTAACATCAATGAAAGAATGCAATCAATTCTGTTTCAAATTTAATGAATGAAATGTAATCCAGCAGGAAAATTTTAAATGCTCAAAAGATTTCAAATGCATTGGTATTAACATAGCACATTAAAAATATGCAAAACTTAATTTCTCTCTTAGTAATTTTGGATGTATGAACTACCCCTGAGTGATATGACATTAGTTAACACTCAAATATCCTACTGCTCCAAGAATTGTTGAGCACTCCATGGCAATCAAATCCACAGTCTGCTGTTTTGGGACATGTGGTCTTTTTCGGTAGAATTATAGGTAATGGAGCCAATCCTCTCTCATATTAAAAATCAGATAATCCAGCATCTTAGGAGCCCTGTGCTGCCTATATTTGTGTTTTCTACTTTTCTACATCCAAATCAATTGACCCACGCTGAAGGATGTTTAAGCTGAGAACATACACTACATGAAAGAGGAGCAAACATGTATGCTAGCCGAAAGAATAATGACTCAAAGCACAGGCTTTTTTATCAGGTACATCTACATTCAAATCACAGCTTTGCCTCTTCTAGCTTTATTAATTTAAGACATCTTGGGGCTCACATTTTGCATTCTTAAAAGGAATTCTAATAATAAAACAATACTGTAAAGTGACTTTGAAAATTAAGTGAAAAATTTTTGGAAAATGCATAACACAATGCCTGACACATAGTAAGCTGTCAGTCTAAGATAATTGCTATCGTAACTGCTGTTATCATTCAACAAGCTATAATTTTACCCTTGTTACATCCGTGGCCAGGGTGTCCTCGGGCATTTATTTCTTAGCTATAAAGGAAAAAAAAATAAACCATTCCTGACAATCATATACTAGTAGATAACTTCATGTCTGAGTTAAATCATTCTTGATTCTTAGCCAAACATAGTACATAGTGAATTTTAAGAGTGTCAGAGAGATGAGTATCTGCACACTCTCGGGCAACAAAGCCTGTTTGGATTCTAACAGTTGGGTTTCTAAGATTAGTTATGGATTTTCATGAATTAAAAACAGTTATTGCTTGGTGGATGTTTTAGTTTTCTGGGTTGCTCAAGCAAATACCACAATATGAGGCAGATTAAACAATGAGAATTTATTTGCTCATGGTATTGAGACTAGGAGAAGTCCAAATCAAGACATCATCAAGGTGATGCTTTCTTCCTGATGACTCCAATCTGCAGCTGGCTGCCAGCAGTACTTGGTCATTAGCTTGTCACATGGCAAGGAACATGGTGGCATCTCCTGGATTCTCCCTTATCTTCTGGATTCCACTGATGTTCAACTTCTGGCTGTTCCCTTTGTGGCTTTCTCTCTCTCTGTTTGAAATTCATTCCACTTATAAATGACTCTAATAACAAGATTAAGGTCCATCCTTTTTGAGGAAGGACACATCCTAACAGAAACAACCTCATAAAAAAGGTCCTATTACAAAGGGCGCACCCACGCAGAAATGAATTAAGTTTAAGAACATACTTATTTCCGGGGCACATACAGTTACGAAACACCATGCCCACCCTCTTTACTGCAAAAGGACATGTTCTTTCTATATACAAAATACATTCATTCCATCACAACATCCCAAAAGTCTTAAATATTTTCAGAAACAAGGTTAAGTACAAAGGCTCATCAAACTTGGTTATGGGCGTGGTCTATTCTCTTTTGTCTTTGGGCCTGTGAAACATAGAGAACAAATCATCTGCTTCAATTATGCAATGAAGAGATAGGCTTAGGATAAACATTCCCAATACAATAAGGAGAAAGTAGAAAGAAAATAGGGGTCATGGACCCCAACAATTCCAAAACCCAGCAGGGCAAACTCCATTACATTTCAAGTTCTGATAGTTAGCTATGACTCTATTTTTAGTTCTCTAGACCTCAAGGAGTGGCAGTTTCACCACTATTATGAGTTTGCACAGTGGCCATACTCTTCTCAAACACTGGGGTAAAGATTCAACCCTCTCCAAGCACTGGAATGGCAGCACTCTACTTGAACAATGGAGTCCCACCCCCCTCCAAAAGCAGGGGCAAAGCTGCCTTTTCCATACACGTGGATGAGCCCACTCTGTTTTCCTGAGAAAATATCCTTTGTCCAGACCTTATCTTCCTTGCTCTGCCTTTGAAGTCTTTCTTCCTTCAAGTTTTCTCTTTTCTATCTGCTGTAGTCCAGGCTGGCTTGGTTCCATTCATACAAATTACACAAAAAAATTGTCAGCTTTGCATATAGTTCATGGGGTCCTATCCATCAAACAGAAGGACTTTTCAGGTATCCTTCCTGGATAACTGTGTTTCAAATCTTGATTTCCAGTAAATTGCTGAGTGGTTTCATATTCAGTTAAACTGTTACATGGAGCCCTGTTCTGGATAGGCTCAGAATTTTCCAAACCATCAATTTCTGATTTCTTTGTGCCCAGGAATTCCGTTCTTAACTTATTCTTTTCCCCTGTCATTTCACTGAAAACCCCAAGGAGAAACCAGGTTGCACTTTCCACATTTAACTTGCAAATTTCCACATTCATCGCTTGTAAATTCTGCTTTCCTTCCAACCTCCAGAATTCAATTTCACCAATTTCTCTGCCACTTTAAAATAAGGTTCACCTTACCTCCAGTTTCCGATGACACATTCATCATTTCTGTCTAAAGCCTCATCAGAAGTAACTTTAACATCCATATTTCTACCAGCAGTCCCTTCAGAGCAATCTAGGTATCTCACAATTCTTCCAGCCTTAATTAATTTAATCAATTTCCACCTTTTTTTGGCATTTGTAATAGCAGCACCCCACTCTCCTGATACCAAAAACTGATTTGGTTTCTGGGCTGCTCAAGCAACTACCATAAAATGGGTTGGGTTAAGCAATGGGAATTTATTTGCTCATAGTTTGAGGCTCAGCCAAAGTTAAAATCAAGGTGTCCTTAAGTTTCTCCCAAAAGCTGATATCCTGGGGCTGGCTGCCAGCAATCTTTAGTCCTTAGCTTGTCCACGGCAAAGCACATTGTGGTGTCTCCTGGTCTCTCCCTTCTCCTCTGGGTTCTGTTGAGCACTGAGGTCCAAACTATCAGAGTGAATATCGAGTGTTTATAAATCTTGGAAATTTTTAAGTAAAATTTATAAAAATAAAATGATATAGTTTTAAGTGCCTACAAACAACACCCTATCATTATGTATAAGATAATGAGAAATAGTAATGGCTACTGTTCTTGTATTCAATGGGAGCATGAAAGTAAATTAAGATTCTAAAATTCAAAATAGAATTCATTAAATATACCACTGATATGAAAACAAAAAGCAAGGTTACACTTTAATTTTTTCCTCAATATTCCCTCAATCATAAAAGTTGAATTTGATGAATTGTACTTTAATTAAATGTAGGAAAGATAAAATTTGGCTTTGACTCAAACTTGTCTTAGAAGTTTTGTTTTATTGAATGGAATTCATTATGTTTTCATGGAGAATGTCACTCATCAGCCGAAGGGATTGAAGAAATTGCAATTGGAGAAATGTCAGGTAACACAGGATCTCTCCTTGACCTCATTTCCCCAGAGGAAATAAAAATGATGTTGCTTTTTTTTTAAGGTAAAGGTTCTCTAAAAATAGAATTTTCATGTTTTCTTTAGAGTTAAAGTCAGTGAAAGTGAACAAAAATGTTGTGCATAGATAATATCTTCACTTTCCCAGTTTATCTCAATTTTTTTTTTTTTTTTTTTTTTTTTTTTTTTAAAGAAAGGGAGGAAGGGAAGGAAAGAAGGATGGAAGGAAGGAAGGGAGGAAGAAAGGGAAACATCTTTAAACATTTTCTTATTTTTTATTATATTTTGTTTGTTTGTTTGTTTTTTACATGGGCTGGGGCCGGGAATCGAACCGGGGTCCTCCGGCATGGCAGGCAAGCACTCTTGCCCACTGAGCCACCGCGGCCCGCCCCTCAATTTTAGATGAATAATCCAATCAGAGCCATTCCTCATAATCGTGCAAGAGCATTTTTGTAGTTTCCTAAAAAAAAAAAATCAGCTTTTGACAGTGTACTGTAATTTTGGGGGAATAAGCTCCTAAATTATTAATTGTGATATTTGAAAAACTCAAATTAATGAATTAGCAATGGAAATACCTAAACAAAACAAAGGGGAATTTTCAGACAATTTTTTTCAATTAAATTATATGAAGCTTATCAAAGGAATGAATATTTTATTTCTCTCATCAAGGAAGGTCTAACAGTACTCAATTTATAGACCAGTAAAATAGTTTATGTTCCCAATTAAAGTGATATAGTTATAATAGCAACCTAAATATAGACTACCAAGAAATAAACCAAATAATAAATTAACAAGACTGTAATAAAGAAAATGACACACTTTAAACAATAACTTTTAAGAACACTCAAATAAATGGGGATATTTACCACGGTCATAGTTACGAAAAGTAGAATAATGACATGGATTTCCCCAAATTAATCCATAGATACAATACAATTGCAATTAATCCAATGTAATTCCAGTATATATGCTAGAACAGAGGTTCATGGAGAAATATGACATCCCTGAAGAAAAATAAGTATTCACACCTACTACATAGATTAATTCCAGGTAGAAAAATGATTAATTTATAAAAGACATGGCTTTTAATTTTTTTTTAAATTAATGGGAAAATGCTATTATGTGTTTAGGTGAGAGAACTTAATGAGATAAAATATAAAAATACTAAGGAAGGGTGGGACAATGGCAGCTCAGCTGTTCCGCCTTCCACGCTTCAGGCAGGGTTCACTTCCCGGTGCCTGTCCATGGGAAAAAAAAAAAGGAAAAAAGATGGTTATCTTTAAAAATAATAATAATAAATACTAAGGAAGACAAGATCCTTCAAAACAAATAACTGATAAAATTATACTATGCAAAATATATAAAGAACATCCACAAATCAATAAAAAAAAGACAAATAGCCCAATAGAAAAATGGTTACAGACCTTCAAAGCAATTATAAAAGAGGAAAACATGTGAGAACAATAATGATGAATTACAAATATTATTAACTTCATGTTCATTAAAAACTCCAGATTTTAAATTACAGTGAGATAAAACTGTTGTATTACTATTTTTAGTTATGATATATGAATGATTCTGGGGTTCAAACATGTACTTTAGAAAATTTATTAGAAAATACTGATTTTCTTTTGAGTTTCAGTTATAAGGGATTGGATTAATGCTGAGAGTATTATATATTTTTATTTCTTGCTGTGAAAAAAAGCTATGATGATATTTGGAAAATCTGTCATCATTCTTCACTAACATTGTAATAGCCTGTCATACTCCCATAGTATCAATTTGTGAAACTCTGCCCCTTCCAACCTTCATTTTCCTTATTTTATTTTGCATGGCAATGATACAGTGACATAAAATAAGGTACAAGGAGCATTCCTGATCCAAATGGAGCATATATACATGTCTCGTTTTTGTTTTTTATTGTTACTTTAAGACATTTACAATCACAAGTCTTATTCACTTTGAAGTTTTAAATTTTCATTGCTCTTTGCTTACACTCACACAGGCACAGAGTTGTAACAGATAAGTTGCCATTTCTTTTGGCTCCCCATACAAAAACTCTGAAAAGAAGAATACAAAGGTATTTGTGGAAATGAAAAATGGTAAGCAAAAGTGCATAAATGTGAGTCAAAGAAAATGTGGTAAGTTGAGCATTTATCATGTACAAATATTTTATATCAAGTATTTAATTTAATCTGAATTAATTGACAAATGGATTTGCAACTATTTCACTGATGAATTAAGTGAGGTTCAGAGAAGTTTACTAAGTGACTCAGGATCACACAGGTGTAAGTGAGCTTTGATTGAAATCCACACATCAAAGGGCTCAGCCATAAGATCATCTTTATAGTCATAAAAGACCATCAGCTTCACAGCAACTAAAGATGTTTAACAGTTTCATGTCCTGTAAGGCAGCTCCACATTCACGAATTAAAAACTAGTTGAATTCCACAGGGTTAAGAAAAAAACAAAGAAAGAATGGTGGTGGGGGCTGGGCGGGAGGAGGAGACCACAATAAGAACAGATGCGGGGCAGGGGGCAGATTAGGATGTCATGAATGGAAAGTCAAACATTTGCAGGGGAAGGTGCATGAGAAAACAGAATAGGTAACCTCACTACCCACCCCCAAGAACTATTGGCTTTGAACTTATATTGTAAAAACTAACTTAGTGAATTTGACGGTTTTAAAACTGGCATTGATTGACAGGACAGTAAGGATCCTAAGATCCTCCTGTAGAAAGGAGACCACTATTTTTGTAGGTTCTCTCTCAATCAGGGTTGACACAAGATTAATAAACTCAAATTATTGCCTGCTTTCTAGCAGCCAGAGAGACAGTCGCTACTACTTGGGAAAATAACAGCAGAAATGGTTAACACTTTTATTAAGAAGAAATATAAAAGCAGCAATATATCATATAATAAGCCATCAATCTGAAATTAACTGGCAGGATGTAAAAGTGTGACTTGGATAAGTCACTTAGTTCCTGCATTAGATATCTTCTCTCTAAAGTGATTCACAAAATTGTTGTAGCAATTAAAGACATAAAGTAAAATTACATTAATGAATTACTTGAACATAGCCTAGTGACAGTGTTCTTTAAAGCTTATCTCTCAAATTACCCTGCCTTAAATACCAAATGAAATTATTGACCAAGTTTTTAATTCCAGAAGTATTTAAATTTATAAATTGAAACCAGAAGTTTAAAGACCTGAAAATGAGCAAACTAAGATTTTGTTAAGTTGAAAAGAAAGATATGTTTAACAGTTAACAGTGGATTCTTACTTAAATGTTTAACACATGAGTGTGGGTCTGAATAAAATAGAAATGGATTTCTCAAACAAGTTGCTATAAATTCAGTTTGCTTATTTTGCAACAAAATAATTTTTATTAAATTCAGTAATCAAGAATATAATGCCTTCTTTCCAGAACAACAAGAAAAATCAGTAACCCTTTTTCTCACTATGTGATTATTTGTATCCTTTTGTCAAAATTCATTTAAATGAGGTATCTAACAAGTCCCTCTTATTTTAAAGTTACTGTTTTTCTGTTTCTAATAATAAATATCATGTCTGTATATTTATGATTTGTTTCTAATTATGGGGAAATTTTCAAAAATTTTAATGTTCAAATGAAAAAGAAACTATATCCTCCATACTAAATTAGACCTAATATTTATTTTACTTCTAAATGTACTTATCCAGTTATTCATGTTTTCATGGCACTGTTAAGTTTTAAATAAGAAGAAAATAAAAGGGTTTTCCTTTTGTCCCTTTGTCCCATTTCTGGAAGGCAAAAATCTCTCCATGAAATAGGCTAATTTGCCTCTACCCACTGCTACCGTGTATCAGCTGAGCTGTACTATTTTTACAATAGCCTAATATATAGCAAAACCAGAAGCAGGTGGTCTACTGAAAAGGCTGTGGGTTTAGGAATCTGTCAGGCTTCTTCTGAACCTCAGCTCTTCTATTTACTCTTCTTGTGACTCGGAATAAATAATGCGCTCTCTCTGAGATGCTTTAAATATAAAGTGGAAATCATAATATTTACTATTTGTTTGCCAAAGAGAAGAAATAATGTAAAATTCCCTAGCACATAATAAGTATCTATTAAACATCAATTCTTAAGGATAATGGTGATTGTGAAGGCCAGAATTGAACTTGAATATTTAAATAAATGGAACTTGAAATTCTTAATAAGGCAGGACAATACTTAAACAGAATCCATGTGTTCTGATTCTGATTGGCCATTATTTGTGTGTGCATGTATATGAATATTTATAATATAATCTACTGTCCTTTCAGGAGCCCTAGTTTTAAAATGCAGACAATTAGAATTAAAGTCCCATCATGGAGAATTTACTAATCCCATTTTTTGTTTAATAGGGTTACGGTAAATTTTAAAACTTTTAAAAAATTTCGTTATTTGGTACATTGTTAAGAAATTCAATGATCTGTGAGTTAAAGTGCTCTGTAATCTGTGAGGCATTTTTATAAGTATAAGTGGTTATTAACAGTATTTATTAATATCTTCCATTAGTTTTAATTATGATAAAAACAACTACATAAATTAAATTTTGTTTTTCTGTGAAACTCCACGACTCAGTTAACCTATCAGCTCTCCGCTGAGAATGCTCGGCACCACCATGCAATTGTTTTTATTTCCCATTTATCTTGCCACTGGATTAATAGAGTTAGAAGGAAATATATGGGTATAAAAGCTTTAGAATTCTAGGGCAAATAGAGGTTAAACAGTAAACAAAATATTTCACTGGCATTGATCTCACAGTCATGTTGACAGTTTCTTAAAAACTATCAGGATCAGTGAATAAATCGCACTAATGTGACCTAAGAAATAGATTTGATTATTTTGTTTTGAAAGATTCATTCTTTTACTGCTGCAAATGTTTGCCAATTTAGGGAAGATTAAGTGAAACTTATTTTCTTTAGCTAGAACCACAGCCATACTGGATGATTATCCAACTATAGTTTATTCTGTCATAAATTAAAAAAGGTTTTCTGTGATAAAGCCATATCAAGTCATTATGAAGGTGAACTGTGTTTTGGAACCCAGAATACCTCAGAGGAAAAATGCATGTGAGAATTTGGATAAAAATGTGTGTATTTTGTAATGATAAATTTCTTGAAGCTGCTATTGGCTATAATATGTTTATGTATACTCGGGTTATGTGAATGACTGATTATTTTGGTCTCTGTATTAGGCAACCTGAAATTTATACAATTTATTGTATATTTGCAGCACAGGTGATATGTGACTGTTAGTAGCTAGAGTGAGCTTATTGCACTAAGATAGACTGGAGACTCAATTGTTCCTTCCCATGACAATCTAAGGGTGTCAGCTAGATGAAAATGAATCTGTTTCCTCAAAATCTTACAAATTTATCAAATTATTGATTACAGTTTCATTTTGATGACTATGTCCATTCATAAAATGTGAAAACATTTAATCAAGTAGCAGAATAATTTATAATATAAAGATATATAATATAACAGATTACAAGGATTTATCTTTTGAAATAAATGTCATTTACTTAAAACTTTTCAGTAATTGGTCCCAAAGGTCAAATTTCATTTATATATTCATTTCAGTAGGGTCTCAAGCCATTTTGCTGCAATTAAACATTCATATTCAATTTTGGATTTATAAATGTTTAATTAGAAAAGTATATAGTAACACTGAAATAAATAACTCTAATAATATAATAATAAATGTACTTTACCACCAAAAGGATGTAGAAAAAGTTTAGGATGAAATTAGCGACTTACAGTTCAGTGCAAGATTATAATTGGTGCACCAGTGACTAGGATAAAGTGCTTTGCACTGTGTTTTAAATGTAGTCTCTGATTAAATAAGGGATCATTGCTCCTTGTGATTTCTTCATGAAGGCTCAATGAATACACATTTCTTTGGGTATATGCTGAATTATTCTGAAGCTTACTATAAATAGAAATGAATTATTTATTTAGCAACACCAACTATAGTTTATTCTGTCATAAATTAAAAAAGGTTTTCTGTGATAAAGCCATATCAAGTCATTATGAAGGTGAACTGTGTTTTGGAACCCAGAATACCTCAGAGGAAAAATGCATGTGAGAATTTGGATAAAAATGTGTGTATTTTGTAATGATAAATTTCTTGAAGCTGCTATTGGCTATAATATGTTTATGTATACACTTAAATATGAAACAGTAATATAAGATTGTATGATGATTGTACATACTAAGATCTAAATTATTATGTTTATATGAAAAATCACCTCCAAGGTTTCTGCTGATTTCATTAATTGATAGTCTTATGAGAATTTCTAAGATTTTCTCATAATAGTGAATTTATTGCATGTTCAGCAATGATATACGCATCTTATGAAAAAACATGCTTGACTAATAAAAACAAAAATGAGATGGTTAAAGAATTCAAACTGATGTAATTCTGTTTGCAATGTAAGTATCTAGCATCTAAGAGTCTTGGGAAAAATAAAGCAATGAAATGAAACTATATTATATTGCCTTTTCTAACCTTGGAAACTGCTTATGACAACCAAAGAGTAAATCTGTATTTGCTTTTAAGTTTAAACGTAAGGAATTGTGCATCTAAAATGGTATTATTCTAATTAGTTAAGCTAATACAGAACTCTTTGCCCTAAATAAAGCTGGCCTTTCATTAGCCATTCCATCAAGTAGGACAGATCAGATTTTACACTATATACTGCATCTTGTCATTGACAGACCTGGGGCATTTTGTATTCATGAGCCTACTGGAAGATGTTTGTTGCAATTAGTGTTTTAAAGAGAGGACAATTATCCCTGTCAATTATATGTCAGCTGTAATACATGCAGTTCTGAGATAGCTAGATGAAAGCTATATACAAGTCTAGAAAACACAACAACATCACTTCTTATCTGAGTGAATGGTTTATGTCACTGGCAGATTTTTTTTCTCCTCTGAACATTTATTGGTGAAAAAATGTAAAAATATGACACAACATATTTAAATTAAAATAGCAGATCTTTATGAAATATTGTTTCTCTACCATGTTTTCACTATAGGGTGAAAAAATATTTAAAGGTGAAAGAAGAAAAAATTTGCTCCAAAATGTTGAAGTAAAAATATAAGAGCCAAATTACACTTATGTAATTTGTACTTATATCATACAATTTTGAATTCAGGTTAAGAAATAAAATTATTACAAAACAAAATTGTAAAAGTCCTTTCAAAATCTTACAAAAATATTAATTTGAAAATAAGATATGGGTGCATTTTAATATGAGGTTAAAAGAGTATTAAAAGTGACAAGGGCTTTAAAAATCTTTTATAAGGGTCTTTCACTTATTAAGAGGAACTAGAACATCTGAAAAATATAAGAAAAAATATTTATAGGTTGAAAGTTTTGCAGACTTCACAAGGCAGTAAAGAATTATGGGGCACACCCACAGAGTAAGGAAAACCAGAGATGTGAGCATGGAATTTGTAGCCACTTTTATCTCTGTGCTTCTGCTAATTCCAAAAGAAGCAGTTGATGGCCTGAGAAGCCAAACAGAGCTCTTCAGTCTCATAGAGCCAAAACAGTGTGTCAGGGATTGAACCATGACTACCACTGAAGACGTGTTGAAGTCCTAAACCCCAGTCCTGTGGGTGTGGTCCCATCTGTTGACAGGACCTTTGAAATCGTTATCATTGCTTAAGGTGGTGACTCATTTGTGAACAGGATTTTCAAAAAGCCTATTTAGATGAGGTCAGGTTGAGTCAGCCTGGACCTTAATCCCTGTGACTGGATACCCTAGAAAGAGAGGAAATCTAGAAAGAGATGCAGACATGTGAGTAGGAAAAGAAGCCAGAAGTCAGCAGAATCCAGAGGAGCAGATACAAGGGAAGAGAGATTGCCACATGAGAGAGGATTGCTGGAACTTTACACCTCGGGAGAAAGCAAGCCCTGATAATACCTTCATGGTGAACTTCTAGGCTCCAAAACCATAAGACAATAAATTCTTGTTGTTTACCTCAATCCATCATGTGGTATTTGTTTCAGCAACCCTGGCCAATGGAGAGGGCCTAATTTCTCAACCTTGACAACAGTGGAATTTTGTGCTGGTAATTCTTTGTTGCGGGGCAGTCCAGTGCATTGTAGGATGCTTAGCAGCATTCTTGGCCTCTCTCTACTAGATGCCAGCAGTGTCCTTGCCCGAAGCTGTGAGAACCAGAAATGTCTTTAGACATTGCCAAGTGTACTTGGGGACAAAACTGCACCTCACTGAGAACTACTGGGCAAATGGGACTAAAATCCAGGACTTCCAAAAGGAGTTTCCTACTAAATCTCCCAGGCTTTTAATAGCCACCTCAAGGACTGTGCTTTTATCAGTAGGTATGCACATAAACTTGAAAGAGATTGGCCCTGAAAGGAGCCAAATTTTAAAATATTTGAACAGCTGAATGTATTTAGCAAGATGCAATTGCTGATACATCTACTGTCTGTGAGAACCAGGCATGGTAATTGTCTTAGGCCTTAAATTATGTTTAAAATTTTTATCTTCACTGCATAGTATTTAATCAAACTCAACAGGCACTCAACAAGATCGTTGTGTACAATGATCAGAATTCAAGAAACAATAGAAATTTAGGTCTTCAAATAATAGTTATCAGATAGATTTTTACAATATGTACATATAATATATTTGAGCAAATAAAAGTTGATGTTGTAAATGTCCTCAGATAATTTTTATAGATGAATATAAAAAGTGAAATGGTTGAAGTGGAAATTTAGATTTAAAAAGCTCTCCTAAAGTCATCAGAATATGATAAACCTACGGGAAATAAAAAAAGTGAAAGAAATGTATGGAGGAGTCTGCTTCCAGTGAAGAAGTAATAAGAAACAGATTTATCATCCTGCCCATCTCAAACAATAACGATAATGGAAAAAAATATGAAAAATATAGAAGTGGCACTCCCAAATCTGGATTCATAGCTCCGCATAGCCAATAAAAGTCACCAAATGGGCTTAGGAGGAAAAAAGCTTTATTTACACCAATGGGAGAACAGGGGAGTTTTTCCCAAATCTGTCTCCTTGAAGTGATTTTTCAATTGACTTTTATGCAGGCCAGAGGTGAAGAAAGATAATCATCTTAGCTAATGGGTAACAGAGGTCTGGAAAATGTCTTTAGTTATTTCCTACTTCCTTCAGGATTTACATCCTGGAAAAGGTGGTGAATGAAAAGCTTTATCATATCTGGGAGGTCTGGGGCAATAGATGGAAGTTTACTCAATCTGGGTGCAGAATTTACATTTACAAATTGCTTCTTTGTGAAACAGTGCTCATATTCAGTTTGCTTAAAGGCCATTATTATAATTTCCAGCTTTTCAGTTTTAACGTTACATTTAAACAGTTGACTGTAACCATATACACTCAACAGTTTCAAGGAACTGAAAACCAGACAATAAGGGACTCTTTTCATTGAAGGATAGAAAAGAAACAAGGTACACCCTACAAATGCCTTGACTTTTGCCTTCAGAGAGTTTCCAGCCTACAAGGCAGGGGAGGGAATGGAGACAGAGCCTTGAAATTTCCATGGATTGAGGAAACAGGTGAAAATCTAGGGAAACCAAGAAAGCTAGCATTTGCAGGCAGAGTATAAGAGAAGAAAGTTGCACAGAGGACAGGAATATCCCCACTTAAGTATACCGTTGAATACTTGTCAGTTCATGCATATGAAGGAACTACGAGGGACCTAGGAAAGCACTAGCTAAAAGGGTTAGAGGTAACAGTGCCTGTTTGCCTCAAGCCAGAACAGAAAAATTTATCATTCATGGGGCGCTGTGTGGAGTGAGTTTACTACAGTGGTGGTTGTGGGAATGTAACTGAGAAATCAGGATTTAAGAGATGATTTTGATGACTGAATCATTATATAGATATTCCTTTTTGCTTTCTGGTATATTGAAATAGACAGAGGGGAATCCTGACATCTTGAAATTATATTCCAGCTGCCTTGATCTCTAACAATGATTATATAGCCCTTATCTTTTGCCCCTGTGATTGTAAAAACCTTGTGACTAACCTTTATTTGTACCCAGTTATCCAATTTTCCAACTTTAGAGTCTTGTAATCACTAAAGATAGCCCCCGATGTTATTAATGAAGGTCTTGGGTCAGCCTGGAACTAACCCATCCCAATTCCAAAGTTATCTTGATAACTGAGACCGGTTCTAACCAAAGTGGGCCCACCTGACATGTGCAGTAGCTTAGACTTGAACCTACAAGTCACCTATACTTCATTTCCACCATTTTCCTACACATGTTCTTTGACTAAACACGTAATCAATCTGCACATGCTCAATAGTCAGATCATCTCTAATTACATCATCTGGGGCCACCGTGCTCATTATCTTAAACCCTGCCCATCTTTTTCTCTAATAAAATTATCAGAAGTACTGCAGTTTGGGGAGAAAAATTTGGGGCTGATAGGTCATCTACTCTCTACTACATGCCTAGAATCAACTCTTTCTCTCTTTGAAACTCTAGTGTCTCAGGAATTGGTTATTGAGCTTGTTGGGTAAAATAAATGGGCCTTTGTCCAGTAGCAATGTAGCAGGCAGCCCCTGTTTGCCCAAGCCATTTTCTCTCATAGCAGGCAGGCCCCTGTTACTCAGCCCATTTCCCCTTTGAGAAGTCTCCCTCGCTGGGGAACATTTAAAACAGCACCCAGGCAGGATAAGAAAATTTCCTGTAGAGACGGCTCTCCTTCTGCACACTGACACATCACCAAGCACTTCCCTTAAAACCCCATAACAACCCCTGTCCAGGGCTTAGACTTTCAGGGGATACTCAGCTGAGCCCTATGGCCATAGATAAAACCTATTTCCTGAAACTTTGGAGCCTCAAACCCAGTTTATTCTGTTTCCATGTAATATTCCTGGAGACTTGCAGCCTTGTCCTTGGTTGTGCACAATAGCAGGAACGAGGGCTCAGGGCATAACAGAAACTTACAGCAAATGATCCTTTATTGCACAGAATAAAGAGTTCAGAAAGGGCAAATAACTTATATTGCAGAAAGACTTCAAAAGAGCAGGGGGAAAAGTCCCATTATAGTTGGTCTCCCAAGGTAGTCAAAAATAGTTCTGAATCCAGGATTAATAAATGGCAGTTCTACACCCCCAATTCACATCTGAGAAGAGAGACCTATCTAGACTGTTTGAGTATGATTTTATCTACCCAGGAGAAGGGTGCCCTGCCACTGAGAATTCCTGTTCGGATAAACACCGAGGGCTGCTTGTTCCTAGTTTCCATGTTTAAAATCTGGTGGGACTTGAGGTGCACAATAGGAGAGGGGGTGTAGGTAGGAGGTGTAGAAGCCTGGAGGATGCCTGCTTAGAATGTTTGCAAATTCCCCAGAGAAAGAGGTGAAGGCTATTTAATAGATGCCTGTGATTTCCCTAACGTTTTGCTTAGAATATTCAGGTGGAATTCACATCAGTAAGTACAGAGAAAAGTCTTACATCTTCAGTGGTACAAATTTAGCTCTAGATTGAGCATTGCCCAAATCTCCCTAAAAATAAAAAAAGCAAGATATAAAGGATCAAATTGTTCTCAAACATTTAACTGTACCCCAGAACAAAGCACAAAAGTATCTATAGAAACAGAAAAATACCCAGCACCCAGCAATGTAAAATTCACAACATAAAATTCAAAATTCACACACAATCAACAATTTTCCAACAGGCAAAAAATAAGGAGAACATGGCCTATAGTGAGGAGAATGCTCCGTCAATCAAAACAAAACCAGAACTGTCACAGATGCTAAAATTATTAGACACTAAAACTTTTTATCATTTTTCCACATGTTCCAAAAGTTAAATAGCTGTATGGAGAGTATAAAAATGGAGTCCATTTAAATTTTTAGGGATTTAAAACTGAAATCTGACAAGATAATTACACTGGATATGATTAACGGCAGATTACACATTGCCAGGAGAAAAGACAAGTGAACTTGAAGATGTAGCAATGAAAAGAGAGAGAGAAGTTTTTTTAAAAAAGGGGAAGAAGACCAGTGATCAGGTATAACATTTTCAGACACAACTGTTACCAGAGAAAGGCAGGAGGTTCTTTTGCCTAGTATACTCAATGACCAATTCCTGAGACACCAGGGTTTCAAAGAGAGAAAATATTTATTACTAAGCATGTAGCAGGAGAACAGATGACCTATTGGCCCAAAATATTTTTCTCTGAGTTTAGGGGTTCAAGGTCCCTTTGGGTTTTAGCAAGGGGAGATGAGGTCATTACAATTTCAAATAGCAAGTTCTAAGCAGAAAAGGAGACAATGTTATCATGTCAATAGGAAAGCATAAGCGGAAAGGAGGGGAGGCAGAGATATCATTGCAATACTAAAGGTGAAAGCCAAAAGGAAGGGAGACAGTTAGCTTTTTGATAGAAGAGTCTAGCTGATACAATTTGCAAATGTACAGGCTGGAACAAGTTAATGGGTGACTTCAAATTCTTCATTAACATTAGGGCCTTCGCCCTACAAGTTACTTTAAGAAAATGACTGGAAAAAGGGTGTAACAACTGTTACAATTACAAAGACACAATATAGGGGCTTTCACAGTCATTTCAGATATCAGGGCAGGGGAATTACAGTTTAGGGATTTCAGGTATTTTCCTTCTGTGTACTCCAACATACCAGAAAACAAAAAGAAATTTCTCTATAAAGACTCAGTCATCAAAATCATCCCTTAAATTCTAATTTCTCGGTTATAATTCCTCTCTCCCATTTGATAATTATCTTTCAATCTTGAGGGATATCTGGGCAATGACTCTTCTAACTACTTCAAGGCTGAAAAAGAGCATTGTCATTAAGAGGTAGAGGGATGAAACAATGTGCTGTTCTTGGAGAGTCTCGTATTTCTTGGCTTCAGAATTTCTCTGGTATTGGAACAATCTGGAGGTTTTAAGCCTCTGAAAAACAAACTTAGTAAGTAAAATTTTATAGAGCCCAGGATATCTTCCAGGGTTTCCAGGAATACTGTTGATTGGGGTTTACCATATAGTGTCAGTTTGCAATATCTGGCTTAAACTTGCATAAAAATAACCTCTAGAATGATTTCCCAACTCAATTTGAAACCTCTTAGCCATTGAAACTTTATTTCTTTACCTCCTTTTGGTCAACTGATCCATGATGCAAGGGCGAGGCTCATCCTTTGGACCTACATCTCACAATGCCAGGGTCAGTTATGTCCCACAAGGCCAGCTGTGTTTCATGATGCCAGAGCCAGGCTTACACTCCTGGAAATAATGTCCCATATAGGGGAGAAAGTCAGAGTTCAGCTTAGACCATATTTGAGTAACAGAAGAGGTATTTTGGAGATAACTCTTAGAACTAATTATAAGTAGGTTTAGTTTGCTGTTACAGAATAAGTTTCATAAGGGCAAGTCTTAAGATTGAGGCCTTGGCTTATTAAATTGGGAGTCCCTCTTGCTTAAGAAAATGTCAGGAATTCCCCAAGTAGGGAAGTTTGATAGTTCTATTTTTCCCAGTCCTTCAAGGAACTTTGCAAATACTCTTTCATTTTCTGCCCCCAATATTCTGAAATGCATCATGTTCTAATCTTAACTTATACAGAATATAAAGACTTTTTTTTTTTGGGCAAATCTTCACACACAACCTTTCATACATTGTATACAACCAATAGTTCACAATATCATCACATAGTAGTGTATTCATCACCATGATCATGTTTTAGAACATTCGCATCACTCCAGAAAAAGAAAAAACTCATACATAACATATGCCTTACCCCTCCTTTCATTGACCACTAGTATTTCTATCTACCCAGTTTATTTTACTCTTTGTTCCTCCTATTACTTGTTTAGTTTTTATCCATTATTTTTACTCATCTGTCCACACCCTGGATAAAAAGAGCATCCAACACAAGGCTTTCACAATCAGTCACACTGTAAAAGTCATATAAGATAAATTCCTTTTTCTAAGAATTCTAACAAATAAAGCTGAATTAGGTCATTTAAATAAACTGAGTAGACAGAGTAAATTAGATAGTGTACTAAAGAAAATTTAAATTTTGGATCAAGTGAACATTTTTCTTTTTGTCTCATGCAAAAGTTAAAGCTTTAAACTACAGGCAGTGTTATTTTTTACCTTGTATATCGATTTACCTTAGTTTAAGCAGATTAGTTTCATCACATCTTTAATTGGAGTTTGAGCTTCTTCAGTTTTTTTAAAACACTTGCTATATGGATTTATGCTGATTTTCAGAGCTAGAGAACTAAATCGGAATCTCCTTGTAACAGAGGGAGCTCTGACCTATAGTTGACCACGTATACTCTTAGAAAAATATTATAGCAAAGTACTACAACTCAAAAGTAAATTTGGCTATTTCTATGTTCTGTACCTTTTTAAATTTCATTTAAAGAATATTTATTGGGTGGTATGATGGTGGCTTAGTGGCAGAATTCTCGCCTGCCATGCCAGAGACCTAAGTTCAATTTCTGGTGCCTGCCCAGGCAAAGAAGAAAAAAAGAATATTTATTGTACATTTCAACTGAGTGAAAGGCACTATGTTAGACACTGTGGGAAATAAAAGTAAAAGTAAAGCCTGTTTTCCTGACTTTTTAAGACCGTGTAGTATAAAAGCACAATTATACAAAATACGTTCCAAGGCAGTTTTTTAGAAGTATCATATTTGATGAACAATTAAATATTATGGGAATAGATGGAAGATTCATTCAGATCGAAAATGTTGCCTCAAAAAACTTTACATCTTGTTTTCTGATACATAACTGTCATAAAGCTATAGAAAAATGGAACCCTATGTGTTTTAAGAGGAGATTTCATCAATCTTAGCAAGAATAGGACCAAATGACAGCCTAGCCATCAATATCAGAGCAGGCATAGAGTCAGATACCCAAAAGTGCAAAAGTGATTTACTTTGTAATAGACTGTAGTGTAAACTACTTAAAAACAAAACACTTTTTTTTAAGGTATTATATACATAAAATGCATAAATGTTAAATTCAAATGTACAACTCGATTAATTTTACATACATATGAGCAGTGGTAACTCTTAAATGAATAATAGCTTTTTAAGAATAACTAAAACCATGACTAACAACACTATGTCATTGCTTATAACATTCTACAGATTACTATCAGGATATAATATGCACACTGAGAACACTGTCAAATTTTTAGGAATTTTATACAATCTCTAAATATATAAATAATATTAGTTTACATATACAAATTTAGCCAGCAACAGGATAGAAATTTCCTTTTAATCACTGTAATACTTTCCAAGCTCCTCCTATGAAATATGTTAAACTATTTTAGCACATTCCTTTTACAAGATGAAAAAACAGATTATTTGTAACAGTTTTACCCTTAGCAGTGAGAGGACTTTTCTTCTGAAATAAAGGATGATAAGGCCAATATAAAAAATTAGCAAAGATATTATTATGATGTAAAATCTTCATTTTCTAGACAAAGTACTCAGAGGATTAAGAAAAACTTTAAAAAATAAAATTTATTACATTAAGAGCAGACTAAACATCTATGATTTTTTAACAGGGAGAAAACTAACCTTCAGTTTTGTATGACTACCCAGTTTGACACAAAAGCTTTCTTTTTTTTACATAGAAAAGCTTATGTATTTTAAGCTTCAAACATATTCTATTTAAGAAATCAGTTTATCTGAGTTATACACATTAAATTTGTATATGATACATACACATTAAATCTGGGTCAGCACTATGACAGACGGAATTCACTTTTACAAATTCCCTTTTTGACAATTTTCAACACTGATTCAGAGCTTATAGCACATAATCAGAAATAAATTTATAAAGCTTTTTGAACACACATACTTCCTTCCAATAACAGTATTCATTAAGGGGGAAAGAGACAGAAATCTACAAAATAATGGAAGAAGGAAGAAATTTATGCTTGGGTTTGGAACACAGCCAGGCATCAATACACTGTATACTCTCAACATACAAATGATTACTTTAAAATATGCTTAAAATTTCCAATTTCAATACAATTCTACCTTCAAAAGTCAAAAAGCACCAAGTTTAAAATATATTTAAGGGATTTACATCCAGGAAAAGTCTCAAATTCTTCTCAACATTATTCCCAAATGCTACATAATACCAGGTATACGCTAGTTCACAAAATTAAGTTACGGCGTTTAAGAAAAACAAGTTCAGAGCTCTATTTATTTAAATGTGAGTTTCATACTTAAAGGTAGTACTGCATGAGGTCTTCTTGGGTCACTCTTTATCTATCTGCTTTTTAAAATTCTTCCAACATTTTTATTCCTTTATTCTACCATTTTAGACTATACCCTAGAACACTGTACCAGTTTGAAGCTATTATGTGTCCCAGAAAAGCCATGTTCTAATCCTGGGAGCAGCTGTTTCTCTTAATCCTAATTCAATACAGTAGGGCAGAAAATTTTTGATTAGAATATACCTCCACAAAGATGTGACATGCCCAATAGTGCATGACCTTTTGATTAGATGGAGATGTGACTCCACCCATTCAGAGTGATTCTGGATTAGCTTAATAGAGTTATTAAAAGGGGAAACATTTTGGAGAAACCTCAGAAATGATAGTTACTCTTGGAGATGTAGGTGCTTGGACAACAGAACCCACACAGTAAGAGACCTTTGGAAAGGAAGAATGAAAATGCCTCTGGGGAAGCTGTTTGAAATGAGAAGTCAAAAACCCCAGCACATGTAAGCCACATGCCTTCCCAGCTGATAGAGGTAATCTGGACAGCATAAGCCTTTCTTGAGTGAAGGTAACCTGTTGTTGGTGCCTTAATTTGGACATTCTCAAGGCTTTAGAACCACAAGCTTACAACTTATTAAATTCCCTTTTTAAAAGCCACTCCATTTTTGGTATATTGCATTCTGGCAGCTTAACAAATGAATACATATTTGTATATTCTAATTATGATATAAAACTCTTTGAAGGTAAAAATTATATCTTCTCTATTCATGACAGCATTTACTAACAAAAATGCATTGATTGACATTAACAAAATCACTACAAAATCAAGTTCTTCCACATACTGAGGTAACAAATTGTCAAGAAAAAGAAAAGCTAGATTCTTCAAAATCCAGGTAATCAAGGTTATAAGAAATACCCATTTACATCTCTCACTAAACTTAACTGATTTCTTAAATAGAATATGTTTGAAGCATCAGCACATTCTTAATTTTATTATGCTTTATATATGTATTATTATTACTAAGTACATTACTTAGTTTATGTAACTTAACCTATCTAGTCAAACTATTTTTAAAGGAATTTTGGACTGTACTTATAATATTAGCTTATTTTATCAAAAAGCTTGTATAAATTTAGGGAGTGCAGAATAAAATTGCATCATTCATTTCAAAATTTATCATGAAATTCCTCTAATTAAAGGTCAAAAAAATCTCTTTGTTTTCATAATATCTTAAAATTACAATTGTAAAAGTACATTGACTATCAAGTTCTGGAAAATTACTGCAATTATTTAATTTGTTTCAAGCCTATGTCCAAGAAAACTCTTCCACATCTCTAAGGCCTTTCACTAAACTTACTGAAATTTGGTAATTAGATTTTTTTCACTTACTTTTATCCCAAAGCTATTAAATTTTACTAATGATCTGATTACTACAGTTACCACTTAAAAAAAATATGAGGAAGCGTAGCCTTATTCTGTGACATTTTTCATGCTTACCATTTCCATTCTCCAGGCCCAGTAAAAAGAAAATCTCAAACCACACCTTGCTGAATCTGTCGGTGCCAATCCCTGCCCCCATAATTGCTTTAAATGGTTAAGCCTTTGGGCAGAATGAAGCTTGGTTTGCTGAAAGTTTTAGGTGAGGGCCATGGAATTTTAGAATTTCTATGTATTAACCATTTCCAAGTATTACATTTTGTTAGAAGCTATGATCAGGACCATCAGAAAAGTCTTTGTTTTCTCCAGAGGCAGCCCTTTGGCAGTTTTCTGCTGCCTTAGGGAAATTCCAGGCGCAGTTTCTTTCTAATGCCCGAATTTGTTTACAGTAATTACAAAATTAAGGTTTTCAGTATTACCATTCAGAGAGTTTTTTACATTTTTTTTTACTCTTTTTTTTTGCTTATTTCTTAGGCAATTCCAATACAGTTTTTTAAAGAATATTTGAAACTTTGCTATTACCCTCCATGGGTATGAGAATATGCACTGAATAGGCAGAGAGACACAAATAGAAAGTTAGTTACACCAGAAACAGAAACACAGAAACACTTTTGAGAGGGACAAATAAAGGAACGAATATATTATCTCATCCCATTTTTATATTTTTGAAGAATAATTTTAACTGCAATATCTTTAATCTTAACTATAATGGTATCACTTTCATTTTAATCATTTTGAGGACAGATTATGCTACAGATATAAACTCCTTTTTTTTAATAGACTGATAACTAAAAGCTTTTAAATTTTCAATCAGCCCAAAGATTCCCTTTTTCAAAGAATTTCTATAATCAGTGATCAGTTAGGAATATTTGACCAATACACATGCAGGAACATACCAACTAACAAATTTAAACAGACACTTAACACTTTATATTTAACTAACACACTAATTAATAACTAGACAGAACATATTAATTAGCAATTAAATAGGCATTAAATTCTTAACACACTGATTAAAAATTAAACAAACATTAAACTCTTACTATACCTAGGCAACACACTGGCTAGCACTCAAGCAAGCCCACTTAATTTCATTGTGTAAGAATAAAGTATAACATTCACACAAGGTGGCACAGGAAAGGGTTGCAGGACAGCTCTAACCAGCAGGGAGGTAGGGAAAAGAGAAAGTCTCTAATGGAAGCCTAGAATTGGCAACAAACAGGTAGAAACAAGTGTAGACAAATGGCCAGGGTCACTGGAATGCAAAGCGTAATCAAAAGTGAGATCCTTTGGTTGGCAACTTGAATTAAGCTACACTATCTGGATAGGCTGTAACCTCTGCAGTATCCTATCACTGCAGAGACAGCGAGAGGGACCTGCATGCTTGGCTTAAGCAATATATACTACTGCTCCTGGTTGTATAGCAAAAATGTTGCTGCCAGCCACCGTTTTCTGGGCTGAGTGCCTGTTCTTGCAAGGTTGTTAATATTTCTTTTCTTCTCCACAATCGGGTGAGCGTTTCTTCTCTTTAAGTATGGCTTTCTTTCTAACAATTAGATACCAGTTAATTGTTGGATCACTCATTTTTATGGAGTGTACTCAACAAACATATTTAGGTTAGGGCTTCAAACTCCACACAGCATGGGGCCCAGAAACAGAAAAGTGTAGGGCTCAGAGGAAGGGGATTCTCTGGCACCAGGGCCAGGCCTTCAAGCGAAGTCCAAGGGAAGTCAAACTACTGGATTTACTTCCCAATCCATTTTACTACTTGTTGGCCCACTCACGCAGTCAGATATCTGGACACAGAACTGGAAACAGTTTCTCTCTTTGAAGCGTTTTAAAGAATCAAAAGTCTCGGGAGAAACACCGATTGCCAAGCATCTAGACTAAATTCAGTCCAGTGGCCACAAGACTTGGTTACCAGCCTACCTAATTTGCAGGGGCTCCAGAGCCCCAGGCATCCATTCCATCTGGATTTCCAAATTGTTACCAGAAAAAGGTGGTGGATTCTTTTGTCTGATGCACTCAATGCTGAATTCTTGAGACACCAGGGTTTCAAAGAGAGAAAAAGTTTATTACTATGTATGTAGCTGGAAAACAGATGATATATCGGCTCAAAATATGTCTCTCTCAGCTTAAGGGGTTCAAGGCTTTTATGGATTTTAGCAAGGGGAGATGAATTCTTTACAATTTCAAACAGCAAATTCTAAGCAGAAAAGGAGACAATGTTATCATTTCAATAGGAAAATTTAAGCAGAAAGAGGGGAGGCAGAGATACCCTTTCAACGTTAAAGGTAAAAGCCAAAAAGAAGGGAGGCAGTTATCTTTTTAATAGCAGAGTTTAGCTGTTGCAAATGTAAGGGACTGGAACTAGTTAATGGCTGACTTCAAATTCTTCATTAGCATTAGGGCCTTTGTCCTACAAATTACTTTAAGAAAACGACTAGATAAACGGTATGTTCTAGTTTGCTAGCTGCTGGAATGCAATATACCAGAATTGGAATGACTTTTAAAAAGGAAAATTTAAGAAGTTGCTAGTTTACAGTTCTAAGGCTGAGAAAATGTCCCATTTACAACAAGTCTATAGAAATGTCCAATCAAAGGCATCCAGGGAAAGATACCTCGGTTCAAGAAGGCCGATGAAGTTCAGGGTTTCTCTCTCAGGTGAGAAGGCATGGCAAACACAGTCACAGTTTCTCTCTTGGCTGGAAGGGCACATGGCAAACACAGAGTTTCTCTCTCATCTGGAAAGGCACATGGTGAACACAGTCAGGATTTTTCTCTCATCTGGAAGGGCACGTCGCGAACACAGTGTCATCTGCTAGCTTCTTCTCTTGGCTTCCTGTTTCATGAAGCTCCCCAGGAGGCATTTTCCTTCTTTGTCTCCAAAGGTTGCTGGCTGGTGGACTCTGCTTCTCGTAGCTATGTCGTTCTGCTCTGCTCTCTCTGAATCTCTCATTCTCCAAAATGTTCCCCTTTTATAGGACTTCAGAAACTAATCAAGACCCACCCAAATGGGTGGAGACATGTCGTCACCTAATCCAGTTTAACAACCACTCTCAATTACATCACATATCCAGGGAGATGACCTAATTACAGTTTCAAACATACAATGCTGAAAAGGGATTAGAAGAAACAGTTGCCTTTACAAAATGGGATTAGGATTAAAATGTGGCTTTTCTAGGGTCCATACATCGTTTCAAACCAGCACAGGGTATAACAGTGCTTACAAATACGATAGCCAAAGATAAAGGCTTTTACAATCATTTCCAATATCAAGGCAGCTGAATTATAGTTTTAGGGATTTCAGGTATTTCCTTTCTGTCTACTCCAATATACCAGAAAGCAAAAAAAAAAGAATATCTGTATAACGATTCAGTAAACAAATTCATCCCTTAAATCCTAATTTCTCTGTTACGCCACAACCACAAGTGACAAGGAGAACTGCTCCCTCTTGTGTACATCCAGGGATTAGATCTTGCTTGTTCTATCCAGTCTCATTGATGCTACTTATCTCACTGGGTAAACAAAGCAGCTCTACTCGATGAGACAGGAGGAAAGATCGACCAGAGGATGACTTGGATGGTTTTCTTCCACCTGAAGGACAAATGCCAAAGGAGAAAGTTATCCTGTTGCCTTTTACGAATGTGGTGTCTGGAAATGCAATAACTTATATCCATGAGGTTACAGTTAGCCTTGAGGATAAAGCTGACAACCAAGATTACTGGAGAAAAACTGTACAGCTCCTGATCACTTGATGACTTCATTTGTTAGGGAGTTAGGAAATCAAGAGACTGCCTCATGGGAGAAGGGAATCAATCCAAGGTCACCCCAGAACGCCTCTTCCTCTCTTTACTCACTGCTTTTAACAAACCACCTTGCTCTCAACTTTGACTCGAGTTTACCAAGACTCTCAGCCAGGTTTTCTTCCTCTCTTTACTTATTGCTTTTAATAAATCACCTTGCTCACCCAACCTCGACTTGAGTTGCAATTCCTTGTCTCATGGAGTCAAGGACCAGGACTCTCAGCCAGGTAAGGCTGGGGCCAACACACTGAGTCCTGAATTAGCTAACTGTGATCACACCTTGGGATGTGGTCCATGTATAACAATTTTCCTAAGTATGAAAGCCATTTTGAATAGTTATCTGCTATTTATGGCTGAAAACATCGTGACATGATTGCCCAAATACATAAAATGAAGTTGGTATCCACTACTGACTCAAACCACTCAAAACTTCCAAAGACGCATCCTAAGAATCTCTTCAGCATGGCAGGTGAGAACTTTGCCTGCTGGGCCACTGTGGCCCACCCCTAAAAACTGTTTAAATAAGATATTTCCTCCTTGTCAAAATCTGTGCTGCTTAAATTAATCTTTTAAGATCAACTTCCTAGAGGAAGCAGCAGTCTCCAAAGCGCTTAGACCTGATCACATGATCTCATGTACTTTTCCAAAGCTTTATTAAATAACTTATCTAAAACATGAATATAGTCAAATCACTCTTCTACTTGAACTGTTCTAATGATTTTTTTACTATCTGAAGCAAAGTTTTTCTTAGTTTCTATGCAGGACATTTCATTTCATGAGCTGATATGCCTCTCTAATGTCATTTCTTCACCCTCTTTCAAAATGTTTTATTTTGAAGCTACCACTTCTAAATAATCGAATTAGTATCTTCACTCTTTTTATTAAAAATTAATTTGTAGTTAATTGAACATCCCAAACATTTTTTGACTTAGCTCCAGTACATACAGCACTATCTATCTAAAATTCATTGTTAAAGTCTGAGATTCTTTCTTGATCCTTCAGGGAACTCTTTTGAAATCATATCACTCTATACTCAGTATAAACTTCTGCCCATAGCATGACATCCTCTATATTACTCCATTGATTGTTTCTGTTCAGGTAAAGTTTCTTTTCTCCTCTAGGAGAAAGTCTTATTGAGGTCAATGGCAATAATTTTTCTTTTTTTGTTGTTTTTGTCTAAATCCTATATTAGTACCTGATAAACAATAATTGCATAGATGTTGTTGAATGAATAATGCATTGATTTATGTTAAAGTTTATGACAGAAGATTATTTGAATCTCTCGGCTTTGATGGTAATGGAGTATTAAGAAAAAAGTCTTCATTTTAATGTTTAAAATGGCACTGTGGTATATAAGAAACATGTTTCAGTCTATGTAGTTTCCTTACATCTAAGAATAAAGACAAGAAAATCATAAATTATATTAAAAGAAATGAATAATATGATTAGAATACTAGAAAGCAGTTTGGACTTCCAAAGAAATGTGATGTTTTATCTTCTAATGATTGTTTACATGATTTTCATCTAATTACTTAAACAGTCTGAATCTTAGTTGCCATAGGCATACAAACAAAATATTTCAATTATATGAAATAGATATGCAAGAATAAAAGGAGAAACATTATTTCAAACCCCTCTGTAAATTATTAGCAGCAATACATAAGTTAGCACTTAATTTATGAAATCCTACTTAATATATAATCAAAATAATTTGTCAAAGTCATTTGAAATATGTTGCATGTATTTCACCTAAACAAACACAATCACATAGCAGTGAGAAAATAATTTTCATTAACAGGGTACAAATAGAGCTTTGCAAAGCCATCTATATCCATTCTGTGGTCTTTCTCTCCTACCGTCTAGACACAAATAAATTCAGGCCCTTTAAAATTGGTAAATTTTTAAAAGATTATTTGCTGTTTTCTGAAGTTATATTGATATCAGATTAGAGGAATTTGTGTTATCTTTCTCTGGAGAAGTGGTAAATAAATAGCAAACTCACTTCCACAGAAAACAATAAATCACTGTTCAAAGGTTAGTTCATCAGACAGCTCATGAATCACAGATGATACAGTACCATAAAGGACAGTCCTAAAGACAACATTTTATTACAATAGCACTTTATAAAGTAGGTGAAAATATGTATGAGCTTTGAAAGTTAGGCACTGAAACACTGCTATCCAATAGAACTTTTTATGAACATGGAAATATTCTACATTTGTGCTGTCTTGAACCCTCGAAATAAGGCCAATGTGACTGAAAAACTGAATTTTAATTTTATTTACTTAAATTAATTTAAATGCCGCATGCTACTAATACTACCGCATTAGAAAGCAGAGCTCTAGAGACTAGTTTCTGTCAAAGAAAAACAAGTTCTCTCCACTTGAGAAATCAGTTAGGCTCTCAGCATGCAAGCCCCACTAAGCTCTCAATGGAGAGAGTAAGACAAGTCCCAGGCCTCAACTCCGTCTCAGAGCTACTAACAACCAGTAGCGATGTGATGTAATGGACCTGATTTTTTTTTAATATTTTTAATGATATGTTGAAAACCGAAAAATAGTTTAGGGAATGCAGGATGTACTAAAATGAAGGATGTGATAAGGAGAAAGAATGCAGTGAAAGAGAAAAGGGAGGTAGGCAGAGAGTGAAAGAAAATGAACAATGGAAAAGAAATGCGTGTGGACCTGTCAATGATATCTTACAAAAAAAGAAGGAAAACAATTTGTACATTAGAGTGAGAACCAAGGGGTTTGGACAGAAGTGCCATTCCAATGGCCTGACAAATGTATTAAAGTTGAGCTCCGGACTAGGACTGTATCCGGCACAGGAAAAGACACCATTTTCTATCTTTTCTACCCCCAAAGGAGTATCTTTCTAAACTTTTCACATAGGCATCCTTTTTTTATTTGCTCAAAGGCACAGTGTTCATTTTAGCAGAAGTTCCAAAATGAAGGATTTGCAATTTACTATAGAGATAATGTAAATGGAAGGTGGGAGCTGACTGGATGCAACGAGCAGGGAGAGAACAGCATGGGAGATGTAATTTCTACATCTAAGTGATTTAAAGCAGCTTAGTCATATTCACTTAAATAGGAAAAAATAGGAGCAAGCTACAGATAAAGAAGTTTATAATTATGATTCTAGTCTAATATCTATTTCTTGTTTCTTCTCTGGGTATTCTTTGGCTTATGAAACTTCCAAATACAATTGTCCCATAAATGTAGGACATTCGTGTCTGCACTACAGATAGCTATTGATTTTTCTCTGTGTGCATGTGTCTTGAGATTTATTTATTCTGCTTTTTATGACTAAATGTAAAAAAGAATAATTACCATGATCCACAACTAAAATGATAATTATCTGAAGTACATTAAATTTTACAAATACTGAAAGATTACTTTATACAAGCCGCTCTGCTATCTTTTGTAGCCATAAAATCTCGTAATACAGTACTAATAAACATCTCTAATACCAGATGAAATGTTAAGTGCCATAGAAAAGTTAAGGAAACTAAATGCGACAGGAAAGATAGACACAAATGTCTTCTAGATTTCAAAGAGAAAAGAGAATAATTCAGGGGAGAAACTTCAAGAAGGAGATAGTATTTGAGTTAAATATTTAAAAAATCATTGGGAAGGTTTAGATTACTTGAGTTAAGTGGATAGTCACTCCTGGAAATAGAGAAGCATAAATTAAATGTATGGAGGTAAAAAAACAAACAAAGCACAATGTGTGGTTTGGGTGATTGTCTAATCCTCTTTCACTGAAGAATAGGGCATATGAGAAACAAAGGCAGAAAAAAACAGAAAGTAGTGTTTCCCGAATGTTGTAAAAGGCCTTGAATACTAAAACAACAATTAATGCCTCAATCGATGAGGTGAGGTCATTAAAAGCCTTATTATAACTGTGATTTAGGGAAAAGCATCCACGGTATTGTGTGGTTTGGGGGCAGGTGGGTAGAAGATGACTGAAAAAAATAAGAGGAACTTTGCATCTAATAACATGAGAATTTAGTTCGTGTATGGAATAAATGCATTCAGATATAAGGTGAAATCTAAAGGATAAATTTGGAATCTATCTACATGTATCTGCAGTCACTTCTATAAATACAAACATATTTAACTGAATTAGATAATCCAGGGATTCTTTCTTTCCTTTCTTCCTTTATTCAAGCAATCTTTTTTGAGAAACTACCCATATCGGGAATATAAAGATAAGATCCCATTATGCCATTGGAAAGGGCTTGTAGATATAGGGAGAATTACTAGCACACTGGATTTCCTAACAAAATATCATTAATTTTAAAACATGTGCATAATAAAGTGTTGGTACTACTTTCAAATGATGGTAAATTAAAATGTTGTTAAAACTGCTAATGCATCATATTTATCAAAGTCTATTAAATAATTCTTCGAACTTGCCTTAGACCTTCTTATAATTTTTAGTGTTTCTAAGGGAAAATTTAGCTGTAATTTTGAAAGTATAAGTCATGAAGTGGTATTGGATTTCAATGTTTTCATAGTCTCAGAACTACCTCAGTGATTTTAGAACTTTCCAGGAAAATGAAACTCTGTTTGCAAATGTACTACAATTTAGAGTTGAAGTAAGCATGTGCTCTTTGTATTTCTCTATTTACTATAAAATGAGCATTTTAAGTGCATGCGCCATCTGAATTTATATTTTCACACTCCTTTAATTCATCCTTTGAAAATTTAGTTCTTCAAATAGCAGAAAATATTTTTCATTGGTTTTTACATGATTATCAATACAGCATTCAAAAGCTTTAGCTTTTACATTATATTTTATTGCTCAAAACTATATAGAAAGAAAAGTTTGATAATCTCTCTTTTTCAACATGACAGCAGCATGAAACAGCAGCAGATTTCAAGTTTTTTAAAAAAGCAATTACCTATTATACAGACTTTGAATTAAAGTCTATTCTAGTTAGTGATATGACTGCATTATAATTTTGGTTCAAGAAGAGGCTGCCTTATCTAAGGTAAACGTCAATCTCTAAGGTAGTTTACTTACCTATTTTAAATTTTAACTAAATATTCGCAGAATTAAATTATAAATTGTCTGCGCTTCTTCCTAACGTGTAAGCTGACGACCTCACTTACTTTTTTCACAAAATGTTAACTGAAGCATATGTTGAAAACTATGCTCCAAACATAATAGATTGTTTAGTTATTACGCTGCATTGATTTTAAATTGCTGGCAATCTTAGTTCACATTAACAACAGTTGAATTGCTACTATCACTAGAAATATAACTGTCTTTATTTTACTCATTAAAAGACTGGCCAAGTCTGGGTGCCCCGACGGCTGGTTGGGGAGAGATGGTCTCCCCGCGGGGTCCCCCCGCCAGCTGGTCCGCAGCTCAGCAGAAGCGTCTGCCCGTGGGCTGCGGGCCTGGGAGGGTCTGCACCGAGACCCGCCTGCGGACCAGCCCAACCTGGGGAAGGGCACTGACTTCTCTGAGTTTTGCCTTGTCACCCGTTACAATGATAAGAAAGGGAGAGGCTGACCGTACCTTTTCTTGGACTTCCTTCTAAAAAGGGTGAAGGCTGCCCTTTGCCCACTTGGAAGAGTAAGTCTGGCAGCCGAGGCCACCGGGCTGAGTGCCTCCGCGTCTGCACCTGGGTTCCTAAGACACCGGGGGCGCCGTCCCCCGCCCCCCGCCACCGCCCCCCGCCACCGCCCCCCGCCCCCATACGCGCCTTACTGGGCACCGAGCGTCCAAAAGACGTCAACCGAGTGCTTGGCAAGGGGGTGTCAGGCCGCGGTCACCCCAGCCCCGACTGAGCTGGCTGGGGGCCAGGAGAGTGGCAGTTTGGGCACTCCTTTAGATGGTAAAGCAAGCATTAGCCAAGGCATAAAGCAGCATGCTGTTGGAATGATCTAGAACACTTTTTCTTGGTTTTTTTATCATGGGCAGGCTCCGGGAATCGAACCCGGATCTCCAGTTCGGCGGGCGAGAATGCATGCCACTGAGCCACTGTTGCACCGCCCCACTTTGCATTTTTGAAGTAAATTCTTAGTGCTTCATATTGTTAACATCCTGAAAACTTTTAAAATGTGGTTTAAAGTCTTATTACTCTTTTCAGATCCTTTCAATAAACAGACTTGTACCAAAAAAAAAAAAAAAAAAGATTGGCCAAATGGAAATTGTAATTGATAAAATAAATATATCAGGATTCAGCTATACATTCAAAAAAAATTACCTTGTACTACACACAGAGTAATGTTCAATGTTTAGATTAAAAATATATTGATAGTTAAATTATTTTACTTAAAATTGTGATAATCTGTTAAAATCTAAATAAATGAAAAATTGAACCTGTGAGAAGAAAGCTGGCTAATCTGTTCTCAAGTTGAATATTGGAGGTTTAAAAGTTTTATAATTCATATTATTGATCATATTTGAGGATGCTATTGTTAATGATGTTCATTTTTTTGGATCTATCAATCACGGAGAACTGCTGCTGCTGATCTCGGCTGCCCGCAGCTCCAAGAGGGTGATTCATCAGAGAATGCCCGGCAACCACTGCCTCCCTCACGTCCGCCTTCCGCCTTCAGCCCGCACACCTGTCTGCCTCGGCCACAGGATGGGGCGGGGATGGGGGGGGTTCTTTCCTACCTTCCAAATGTTGTGCGAGAGGCTTTCTTCAAACAATCTTTACTGGAAATCAGATAGCACGGTGTTTTGGCAGATAATATACACAAGCTCTTCTAGTACATGTCAGGGGAAGCTTAGGAAGGGGCAGGAATGGTGATGAATTGACAAGAAGCAGTGTGCACACGGGTTGTGACAGGATGGGTGCAAGGAGTTCGACTCTTTAGATTTGAGGCAGAGGAAATACTTAAATGCTAAATTATCAAATTAAGTAAGCCTATGACGTCTGAGGTGTCACTGAGGAATGCAAAGCCTTGAACTAGGGTGTCCTCTCTAGGTTGCGTTTAGAGCAGTTGCTGAGGACGCCTAGCTCTGAGGCTTGGGTGAGAATGTGCTAAGACTGCCTGAACTGAAGCCTGCTGCTCCCCCAGCTCAGTCCCCTGGCACTTCCCTATGCACATCCAGTTAATATGCCATTGTCTTCATTTGAAGATAAATCGTGATCAGAAATAACACAAATCCTAAAGAGTGATACTTAAAGAGAAAGTAAAAGAGAGAAGAGGAGAAAGGAATATAATAAATGGCAGGGGATTACAAATTAGAAGACTGGGGGAAGAAAGCACATGCATACATAGATATATCTTCTTTTTTATTTTTTTTTTCAAATGAAATAACATCATACGGTCTTCTCCCTCAATTAGAGCGTGAACACATGGCCTCAATCTAGTTGCAACTTGGAGTTTAGCTCCAGAGGGATTCAAGGAAGCAGTGTCTGTGAAAGGGGCCTTGGGGACCAGCAGCTGTGGGTCCTCTGGAGGCTGTGACAGCAGTGGTGCCAGCAACAGCATCTCTGCCAATCTTCTTCAGTGTTGTACTGATTATGACACAGGTGGACTAACTTCTTTTGGTTCTGAGTTATCTACTTTGCTTTCAGGTAAATTCATTTCCTAATAAAGTTAAACAGGATAGGTTTCTGACAAGTAAAAAAAACTGAGATTCTGGAATGGATTTTGGGCCATAGACTCTGAGGGACACATGGTTAATTTGATATGGGTTTAGTAACTGATGACAGTTTAACATTCAGCTATATTAAGAGTAAGGAATATTGTGGTTGACAGTTGATGGTATGTACTGATGTAATAGCTACTTAGTTTATCACCTCTCGATACCTACAATGAAAAACCCTTTCAAAGAAATGTCTTTAGGGAACAGAGAATCTCTGGTGCATGTCTGATTAACAAGGATAGCATGAAAGATGTGGCTTGCCAACGTAGGGAAGTTTGGAAGGGGGAGTGATCTTTGGAAGAGAGTTCGGAACAGGTGAGTAGTAAAGGACACCAACTCTGAGAGGGTAGGTCTAGTTGTAGGGAGATCAGAAGTATGAGATGGACTCATCCTGTGCCGGTTTGAAAATAGAGGGGCCAATGTAAGAGAAAAGTAAGGTCTGTATACCTGTGTGAGCTACTGAGAAAGGCTCATCTCAATAGAGAGCAGTGTAGCAGAATGTATCTTATATATGGAGTCCCTTAACTGTATCATTTGTTTTTCCTTCCAAACTACAGGACGCTGGCTACCTATTAGTAGATTATGAAATCAGTTTGGTTAGTTTCAATGGAAAATTTTAGTGAAATAAAATTAAATAAAATAAAATAGAATAAAATAAAATTAGAAAATATGGTTATATTGTACATGTTAGGAGAAGGCATAGCATTACTTTGTGAAACATGTATCATTTATATATGTATATACAGTGGGCATTTGTGGCAGTCTGTGTGTTTGCATATTTTGGGAAGTGATGCAGAATGTGTTCCTAACAGCAGAATGTGTTTAAATTTCATAATTACTATGTCAATGTACCAGGAAGGGATAGAGGTAAGAGACAGTTATGGGATTTTTATCATGGTGTCCAAGACTTCTAATACTGTTTCTTGCTTGCTATTAAATGATTGTATTATAGTTTTCATTGTTGTGAAATATCATCCAGATAAGAAGCTGGACTGCCTTGCATGATGTTTCCCTAGGAAAGGAGAAATAATAAGGAGAACTCAAGCTGAGGCAATATTGTCCAGGGGAAGACAAACCATAAACCCATGGCAGGATTTCCTTTTCCTGGGTTAGTGTGCAATTCCCTACAGTCAACAATATTATGTACCAACATAAAAAATAATATTAGAAAATAAATATAAATCTTTAGCAAACAGAAAGCATATATATATATATATATATATATATATATATATATATATATATATATATATATTTGGCCCTATTATTGATAATAAAATATTATGATTAGTATGTTTTCTGTGTTATTTAAAAATCTTCATTGGGAAACTTGAAACACTATACAATTTTTTAATTATAAAATTGTGTGCAAATACTGCTACTGAAGATTGTTTACTTGAGCTATAAAAACTATTTTTTTATATGTTTCAAAAATACCAATTTTAGCATTATGTGGTAGGCAGAACGGCCCCCAAACATGTTTATGCCCTAATTCCTGGAATGTGTAAATATGTTATGTCACATGACAGAAGGGACTTTGCAGATGCAATTAGAGTTATCTACTTAAAATAAAGAGATTATACTGATTTATTCAGATGAACCCAATCTTATTACATGAGCTCTTAAGAACAGAAAACATTTTCCAACTGGAGGAAGGAGAGAGGCAGCAGAAGGGGAAGTTAGGGAAATTGGAAGGACGAGATGGACTTAAACAGTGCTGGTTTGAAGATAGAGGGGCCAATGTTAGAAAGGTAAGCGGCGTTGAGGACCAAAGGGACGCTCCTTTGAACTGTAGCAAGGAAAAGGGGACTGCAGTGCTACAAATGCAAGGAATTGAATTCTGCAAACAACCCTAAATAGCCCTAGAAGCAGATTCTCCCCAGAGAGACTGCAGTTAAAAGGCCAAGCTAGCTTTTTCAGCCAAATGAGATCCAGGGTAGCGGAACCTGTTGTGCTCACCCAACATTCTGATTTACAAAACTGTAAAATAATAAAATTTATGTTGTTTTAAGCTGCTGAGTTTGTGATAATTTTTATGGCAGCAATAGAAAAACAAAACACTTTCTGATCTCAAATGTTTTCCTTCGTATGCTAAATTGGCTGCAGAACTAAGTAATGACAACTATGCAAGAAAAATAAATAGATATTGACTTATTTCTTAGTCTTTAGATACAGTACTTCTAAGGTAAGTTAAACTTTGCATTAAAGAATCAGTATGGTGATATGGAAATGCTAAGACTAATGTCTTATGCTTAAGATACTTAATGTGAGTAGTTGTTAAATATTTATTTCTTCATGATTTCTCCCTTTGATGAGCTTGTAAAAGCTCATCTTAAAAATGGGCAACCTGGAACCATTGATTTCCTTCATAATGATTATATAGATATTTTAGAATGCTAGAGAAGCAATGGAAAAAAGACATCTAGAAAAAAGAATAACATACTTTGTTTACTCTGAGTCATTAATTTTGAGGCAGTTTAAGATAATAAAAGCAAAGAAGAAAAATTGGCAGTGGCTTTTGTTAAACATGATTTGACATTGAAAATGTCTATATCGTGCTCTCTGACATTATAAGAAATTTGTAAATGTATTCTACCTAACTCCACATAAAAATATATGCATTGATCATGCTCTAATCGGAACTATATCTTTCAGTGTTAGAACGACATAGAAAATATATATATAATTTTGAACTTTACACAATTTTAAAATATTAGTTGATCATAATATATGCAGGGGCCCAAAGTATGATTGACACTAAGGCTTTCAGAAAGTGGCATAAATAACCATATATTAAATTTTACTCTTACATGTAACTATTTTGAGTGTATCTGTAGGATTCTGACACCCAAAACTAGCTTTTTAAAAGTTACCACACTGTATAATCGATTTTTTTAGAGGAACATTTCCAGTGTTTGTTAAATTAACATGCTAGTATAATACTTAACACATTTTTATAATTGAAGCATCATAGATATCCAGAGATATGTAAACATTTCTCCATAACTCTGTCACAGAAAAATTTTCCTAATATTAGCCAGTGATTATAAATACTATGTACCTAATTTAGGTTACCAATATACCCACCCAGAAGAAGACAGTGCTATTTAATTTAGAAGAAACTGTGTAGAGAATGACACGTCACAAGACCAATCAAGGTAGGATACGACAGACAGCCCCTTATGTGCACACAAAAAAATGATTGACGTTTGAAATTTTTTATTTTACTGAAATACAATCAACTTTAAACAGGATTTCAACATAATCTTTAACCAGGAAGATTATTCATAAATAATGATTTATTACAAAATGATGCATGCTGGAATTTGAAAGCTAAGTTTGTGGTCAGGTAAACATAGAAAATAATTTGTTTTTCTTTAATGCAGGTTCCTTTCTAGTAAGTGCATCATTCAACGACTTCACTTTAAAGTTAAAAACTAAATTCTCATATGAAAAATGCATGGGGAAAAAGAAGCAAAATAGGTAGGCACAAGGAATAAAATATAAATATAGGTTAAACTTCTAGGGGAATACAAATATTAATAAAAATGTTTAAATGAAGCACAACTGGTAGCTTTGCATAATATATTGAACAGCATGTCATCACTCATCTTATTAAAATAAGTAGTAAGAAATACTTACATTAGCACATTTAAAATGACCAACTCTCTATTTTCATTAAACAAAAAATAGCGAAAATATGTAGGACATCACTAATCATTTTCTCTATCTCCATACATAAATGATAGTTTCATTATGATTAGAAAATGCGAAGTAAAAATCATTTAACATGCAAAATCACTGCTAAACTCACTGCTTTTAAAAGGAGAATGTGCTTATGTTTGGCCTGACCATCAGATAGTCTATCTTAAATTCAACCATACCATAAAACAATTTAATCACAGGAATAAAATCCATCACATTCACAGGATTATGTATGACTTGGATACCAGAAACAGGAAGTTCTCTAAGCCATCATAGAATTCTGCACATTTATTCACTTAATTCTTCAGTTTTATTTTTATAAGTAAAAAAAAGAAGTTGAGCAAATCATAGACATATATCACAAGTAAGACCTGCACGTAAAGTCTCACACTCATGCCACTCTTGCTCTTGGAATTTTTGCTGAGTAATGATTTAAAAATAAATATTCTAATATCTCAAGGGACTTTTGGAGTCCTGCTAACCAAAATTTCTTTATAGAGAGAGTGATGAAATAATTTAACAAAAAGCTGAGACATTTCCTACAGCAGAATGTGGCTCTGCTTATAATTATTCTAGGACAGGAGTTAGAAACTGACTGTCCCAAGCACACTGGTTATGTTGGTACTCCAGTTTATGCAAGATACAGGAAGAGAATCTGTTTTATGTTCTTGTGTCTTCTTACATAACCTGCATTATGGACTTTAGTTTTGTTTATTGTTCTCTCAAGAATGTTTTGAAAAAGTTCGTTGCAATGTCTCATTTTTAAAGTAAGTTTGTCATATCTATATTTTTCTATGATTTGAGCTATTACATTAAATGACAAAAAGCACCTGAACTGCCATTTAGGAGACATGGGATTTTAGGCACAACAGCACCTTGTACTAGCTGTGTAAACCTTGGTGAAGTATGTAGACTCTCAGTCCCTCTGTCACCTCATCAAAACTAAGAACAAGCTCAGCACTCTAGGGTTCTGTGAGGATGCAATTGACAATTTATGGGAAGCTTTAATGTCATAATTATTTCATTTCTTCATCTTTCAATGGTAGATTTTTTACTTTGAAGAATTGTTAAGCGTTTTCCTAAAGAATTGTCATTTTTGGCATAGTTATTATCTTAGCTGTATTTTATGGCATGCTTAGTCCATTCCACATAAATGCTTTCTATCATTTAGCCTTCACAACAACTCTAACAGCTCTGTACCATATTTTCAATATATTAGAATTCAAAGAACACACATATCTTATCCAGATTATATAGATCATAAATGACACAGCAGAGGCTCAGATTGGGGTATATTGACACACACAAAAACTTTATTTTTAGCCATTTTCTGAAATGAGATAAAATGAAAGATGAAATCAGCATAATAATGTATAATTATCTTGTCCATCAATCCATGAGGATAATGCATAACAATTAAATTAGTCCATAGGGGGTGCATTTTACGCCCGCCATGCTGGAAACCAGGGTTTGATTCCTGGAGCCTGCATATGCTTAAAAAAAAAAATTAATCCTTAGATTTTTGTTATTCAGAAGATGAAAAGGGGCAACGATGAAGAGGAACTAAGAAATGATTAGGAAAGGAGAATAAGTAGTATATGGTCAACTTGCGAGTAAAGAAGTAGGAGAGAAGGGAGAATAGAGAAAGGAAATTGTCTGTGAGTTGAGAGTAGAGAGGGAAAGGTTGGGCCATCAGAAAGAATGAAAGGTCCAAGAAAACATGAGGTGTGGGATATTAAGAGAAGATTCTGAGGTTTAGGACTTGGATCCCGTATAGTATCATGTGAAAGGATATTTCTGTGCTGTGGTTTTCATTGTTGGGCTATTGAACGGTGCTTATTGAATAAGACACTAACATGAACTGAACTGCGGGGTTCAGGAATTCAAACAAGTTACATCTCAGGGGGCTGCCTCTGAATTTGTATCCTAAAGTAGAGCACTCAGCTGTGGGCTAAATTATACCATTCTTCTACTCCTATAGTCCAGAAATCCTGAAACGCTTTTTATTATTTTCTTTCCTTCTTTCACTCTTTCCCTTCTTGTTTTCTTCTCTCCTTCCTAAGTTTCTTCTCTCCTTCTCCATTTCACTTTCCCTACTTCCTTTATTTCATCTAAATCAGGAACATCACTGTATTGCACTATTGTTGTAAATGAACAGACTCAAACACATTTGATACATGATAATCATTTACTACCATTGCAGTGGTAGTAAAAAGCAGCAAACATACAAACCATCAGGGAGAAAACATTAAAGCTAGACTTCTCATTCTTGGGAGGATGTGCTCTTCAGAGAACCAAATCTATGTAGCACTCTAAATTCACTAAAGTAAATATAGCTACAAAAAACTTTTTATGATGTTGCAGCCTGGAAATTAGTATTCATTCAACTTTCATAAACATTCATCTTTGTAAGAAATCATTGTTTCTTTTGGACGTTTCCAGATGGTAGATGCCAGAATCCTGATGTAAAATGTCACTGTCCAGCTTACCAGCTGAAGCATAATGCCTGGGGCATTTTCTGGTAAGACTTTCTGTCAAGATTTTAAATTACTAACTACCAAAATTATATATGTATGTGTATATATATATTTATATATATGAAAGTGCTGTACCTACCATTAGAGAAAGAGCAGACCATAGAAACTACAAAAACAAGCAAGGTCAAACAAGGAGAGTTGTTGTCTCATATGGGTTTATCAGGCTATTCCCTAGAGGCCATCATCTTGGAATTGGTAGATGACAAAGTGGGTGCTGATACAGATTTAATGCCAAATTTAGAGTTATAATGCAGCAACTCTAAGAAAGTGTAGAAAATCTACCTCTGTAAGTAACAGGAACAAGTGAAACAAGAGGCAGGGGTACTTAATCAGGGACTCACAGTTTTCTGAGAGTTTGATTTATAAGCTTAAAGTCGTCTTGAGCTCTTTAATTTGTATGAAATTTTGAGTGGAATTACATATCTGCATTTTTCTGGGAAGGTTTTCAAAGATATACGAAGTCTCAATTTTTTTTTTGAGAAACCCTGAAAGCTTGGGAATTTGTACTTTTAAACTGTGTAGGGCTGATAAACAATGAGAATGAGTAAATAATATTACATTAAAGAAAATTCTGAGAAGACACAGAGATTGTTTATTTTTTCAATCTAATAAGAAAGAAGAGGGAAAAATCGTGAATCTGTGGCCAATTTGTGAACTTTTTGTCCTACATGCTGGGGCAGACATGGAAAGCTGAAAATAATATATGTATAAATTGGTTCCATAAAAATAAACCTCTGATACAGATAGCCACAATGATACAGAGAAGCAGAGCCTCCATTCTTAATTTGGCAATGTTCTTAGATCTATGCTTATGCTAGAATTTGGAGATTGTGCCCAAAATTTACTTCCACTGACCCAGAGTGAATCTGAGTCCATTCTGGTCATTCAGTCACTCAAACACTTGTGTTTCTCAGACATCAAGGTAGATGGGACTAATCAAGATTTGAAGAACAGAGGCAGCTTTGTGCTTCCTCGGTTGCAGGAAAAAGGGACAGGTAAAGAGCTTTTTCCCAAAAGCTTCTCTAACCACCCTACACTAAAGACTTTAGTCTTAAACAGATAAGGAGTAAATGTTGAAATATTTCCTGATAATGATAATAAATGCTGAAGTATTTCTCCCCTCAAAACATGTTTACCTTCCATTCCTATGATTTAGATTATTTATGCTGGCGAGGATGCATTACACATATTTAGCAGGAAAAAAAGGAGATAAAGTAAGCAGTGAAATTCAAATGAAAAGAGTTTCTTAGGATGCTTTTAAATATTGCAAATCTCTTAGCTGAACATTCAAATATAGATCAGGGAGTTGTGGCCACAAAACAACCATTTAGGCATGTTTATTCAAGTTTCTTTCCAACATCACCTACAATGAGTCTGCCAAAAGAGAAAGAAATCCTGTATTTCCCAGCCCGTTTTTACCCCTGGAGATAAAGACAGAGAAATACCATGCGTCACCCTTCACAGAAGGGTCCTCTTCTGTTTCATGGAATTGTAGTCAGAACAGAAGTATATGCACCGTGGCTTCAGCAAACACATAGCACAGTGTTTGGTAATTGTAGTTATCCAATAAATGGTAGCCATTTTTAATTTAATTTGTATGTATTAATGTATGACTTAACATTTAGTTATGAGAAAGGAAAACCATTAGCTTGACAGCACATAGTTTATGTGGCTGCTACCAGCTAAGTCGTGAACATAAATAATCTCTCAATATATCAACATAAGTAACGAATTTTTTATGATTATGTTGAGGAAAGACAGCCACAAAACCACTCTGTAATCATGCCTGAACAGAGATTAAAAATACTCTATCCAAGCATAAAAATGATCAATCATTCCCTTCTTCAGGCTAACTTGGCTACTGCTTTTTCACCAATGAAAATTATAGTCCTATTCTCTTCATCTGAACTTCCATATAAAATTTAACTCAATTGGAATCACACCCATTTCCTGAAGCCTATAGAACATACTTTTGCTCCCCTGGACATTTCCCCAAATAAACTAGCACAAGCACAAATCCTACGTAAGCCTAGTCCCAATGCCGAACTCCCTTGTATCGAGATGTCTCACAGTTCCCACGGTATGTGGTCTCTATTGCTCCAGTCAGTGATATCTGAACTTCTTTTTTTTCATTCCAGGTGTGTTTCTGGTAGGGCACGGTTGATGAGAATACACAGTTACATCATAGGCTTTACACATTCTTGTCTGAGTTTCAAAAATATATAGTGAGTCCATTAATCCTTCACTAAGCTCTCATTATACCACATTCAAATATCAAATATAGCAACTATCACATTACACTACTTCTTCAATTCCCTACCTTCTTCACTGGACTAATTTTATTTGAAGCAATTCAATGTCTTTCAATTCTCATATTTTCAGAAACTACCTGGAATGGATAGTCACCCAAGTGATTTTTTAATAAATGGATGAATGAATGAATGAATGAATAAATAAATAAACATTCTTGAATTATCTCCCAAGTATTCCATTCTGAGCCATTAACATATTATTTAAAAAGTGTGGTCTCGAAAGGGGAAATGTTCAGGGGAGCACTACTAGCGAGTAGTGCCAACATATGGCAAAAGTATTTGTTTTCTTTTCCTATTTTTTTCCTTTCTCTTTTCCTACAAGCATAGACTATTTCTTGCATTCTTTCACATTAAAATATCCATTCTTTCAGAAAATTACATTTAATTTGAAATCTTTACCCATGTGTAAATGGCAATTTTTATCATGTGTTTATGTGTGTGTATGTGCAGAGACAGAGAGGGGAAGAGAGTCTGAGAGAGTTGCTATAGATAGTAAGATATTGGAACCAAAAACTCAACAAAGCACAGCATGATGAAGTTACTAGAAAAATGAATAAAACAGCAGATGGTGAGGTTGTAATGTTATATCTAGATGGCATGAGAGAGTGGTTTGAACAAAGAAAACAGGAAGTTGAGATAAATTTAACACTACAACGAATGGATGTTCTTGGAAAAGTGGAAAATATCTGCTAAGGCAAAGAAATTTTGTGAGGATTTTGTGAAGAATAAGAGGATGCATGATAGATTTTCTTTTGTTCACCATATAATAGAATTTCTGATAATAATAGAAAGGATAGAAATGAAGGAAGTCAAGATTAGAAGAAATCAGTAACATTAAAAAATAATGCAAGAATCAAAATATTTGAAAGAACACATCACTGGAGAATATTTTATTTACAAGGATGACTGAGATTAATGGAATCATGCAATCAGTGTGTTAATGTTTCATCTACATGAACATATGGCCAGATAATTTTGAAGAACAGATGTGACTAAGAACTCTGCAATGTCTGTTAATGGTAGCAAATAGAGTCATGATGCAAAGTGCTCTTTATCTTCCCTGAAGGAATTTCTCCCCAGATGGTTTGAATGGGGTTCAAAATTTATCCTAAAATTAAACGTGTGCTGACATAAGTTGTATCAAATTTTTATGTTCTCATTTAGCGAACAAAACTATTGCCAACCCTTTATCAAGAATGATATGATTTAAGTTTTACTTTCATTAACCTTCCTGCTTTGGAAAACTAGATATTTGAGATGATATACTTCTCTCAGTCCAAATGAATAACTATGCAAAACTACTGAAGTTGATCATACAACATTGACAACTAATCTATAAATATTCGTTAATTGCACTAATAAATCAGATAGAGCATGTGTATTTAAAAATTTAATATTAATAGAATTTTTAATTCTGGCAATAGTTGATTACCTTTTATGAGACAAACCAATAAAGAACAAAAAGAAAAGGAAGACAAAATAATTTTTTCATGTTTCAAAGGAAAAAGTCTCATTTTAAAAATGTAGGGTTAATGGAAGCAAAAAAGCCATGTGGCACTGTATTTACATAAATACAGTATGAATCGGTAGGCATATATGCATAATTGAAAGTGGATGAAAAATAATTCAAATCTTATTAAAGTAGTTACTAGAAATAAACAAAAGATAAACAAATTGGCTGTGTAAAATGCTCTAGGGTGACATTCTACCATAGAATCATTGAATAGCTGGTTAAATAACGGTTGCGCTATCTTCCTTAAACTCTGGATGTCAGTTAAAACATTGCAATAATGGGTGAGTGATAAATCAAGAAAATTCAGCTTTAAAAACATTAGGGCAGGGTGGCTCAGCGGCAGGATTCTCGCCTGCCATGAGGGAGAACTGGGTTCAATTCCCTAATCGAAAAAAAATAAAAAAACATTAGGGCAAGCTCATGGCACTCTTGATGTCCCTCCTCCACTCTGTCCATTAAGCAGTGCGGAGCCAGCCTGCGTTCACATGGTGAATCATGAACCCTGAACCAGAGGGAACAAACCAAGTGTTATGCACATACTGAAGTGCTTTATCTTGACAGCCTGAAATAATAAATCAGGAAACTCTTTTCTGGATCACCCTCCCAGAACTTGATCTGAAGGCAGAAGCAACTTGCTGATGGCTAAAACAATGAGGAAAAAAATTAAGTCAAAGAGACCTGGGGCAAAGATTACCTGCTTTAAGACATAAAACAGGGCAGAATGGAGTGGGAGGAGTGCATTTTATAGGTAGTATAGGAAGTCATCAATTCTTGAAGCAAGTACAAAGCAAAGATTAGACACAAGCTCAGAAAATATAGGGTAGACACAGCACTTCGTGTTTGCCTCAGAATGATATTATTGATCAGATGGCTAAACTCTGAAGGAGAGCAATAGCCAATGCAGAGCCAATTTGCAGACACTGAAAGTTTTTTTTACATTTGTTTGTCTTTGTTTGTGCCTGGCATTCAAGAAAATTATTGTATCTGTTGGATACAAACTTAAGGATCAGAGAGTTCAAGGGTCTAAACCCCAGATTTACCATTCTAAATTATTAAAATGTGCAACAAAAGAGTAAAAAAACAAGGAAAGAGAAAATAATGGTCCATTCAAATGAATAAGATAAACTCAGAAACAGCCTTTGAAGAAGACCAAAGTTTGGATATACCTGACTTTACAGTAAGGAATCTCAGTATGCTCAAGGAGATAAAGGAAAACATGGAGAGAAAATTAAAGAAAATGAGAAAAACAATGAATGAACAATATGAAACTCTCAATTAAGAAATAGAAATTTAAAAAGGAATGAAGGGCGATGCAACAGTGGCTAAGTGGCAGAATTCTCACCTGCCATGCTGGAGACAAGGGTTCAATTCCCAGTGCCTGCCCATGCCAAAAAAAAAAAAAAAAAAGAAATGAAACAAAATAACAAAATGACGACTTGAAGAGCACAATAACAGAAAAGAAAAATTCCGTAGTGTTTTGAAGAGCACAATAACAGAAAAGAAAATTCCCTAGTGTTTTAACAACAGATTGAAGTAGGAGAAGAAAGAATCACTGAGCTCAATCACAAAAAAATTGAAATGTTTCAGGTTGAGGAGCAGAAAGAAAAATAGATGAGAAAAGATGAACAAAGCCTAAGAGACCTGTCAAAAACCATCAATGCATACCAATACATGCATTGTGTGAGTCCCAAAAGGAAAAGAAAGGGAGAAATAGAGAGAAGGAATATTCAAAGAATAATAGCAGAAAACCTCCCAAATTTATTGAAAAACATGAACACACACATCCAAGAAGCTCAATGAAACCCAAACAGGAGAAATTTGCGGAAAGCCATGCCTGGACATCATGCAATCAGTCAGATGCCAAGGATAGGAGAGAGTCTGGAAGCTGCCAAAGTAAGCAGTGTGTTATGTGCAAGGGAGCCCCAATAAGATAAAGAGGCAACTTCTCATTAAACACCATGAAGAGCCAGAGACCCAGGGTCATTTCCTGGTGCCTGCCCATGCAGGGAAAAAAAACCAAAAAACCATGAAGACAAGAAGGCACTGGATTGAAATATTTAAAGTGTTCAAAGAAAATAATTACCAACCAAGAATTTTATATCTGATGGGATTGTCTTTCAAAAAATGAGGGATTATAAGACATTCATTCCAAGATAAACAAAAGCTGGTGAAGTTCATTAACACTAGACCCGTTGAACAAGTCATGCTAAAGGGAGTTCTTCATATTGAAAGGAGAGGATACTAGACAGTGTATTGAACCAACATAAGGAAATAAAGACCTCTAGTAAAGGTAAACACACGCTTAATTATGAATGCCAACAGTATTGTACTTTATTGTATCCAACTCCAGTTTTTATTTCATACAATTTTTAAAATGTAAATGCATAAAAAGTAATGATAAATGTAGGGTTTTGGACATACAATTTATAAAGATATAATATTCAATAAATAAAACAAAAGTGAGGAGAGAGGGTAATATAAGAACAGTGCAGGTATATTGCATTCTGTGTAAGCTGTTATCAAATCAAATGTGATTGTTACAGAATTAAGATTTTAAATTAAAGCCCATGGTAACTGCAAAGAAAAATATATACAAAGGGAAATGAAAAGGACTCAAAATATCACACAGTGTAAAATCAAATAAGTATGAAAACAAACATTAACGAAAGAATTGAGAAACAAAAAAGCACAAGACTTCAAAGGGCCAAAGAGCAAAATAGAAAATGGAAGAAAAAAGCCTGCAATATTAGTAGTTCCCTTAAATGTAAGTGGACTAAATTCTCCAGTCAAAAGGCAGAGACTGGCAAAAGAATTTAAAAAAGAAGTATGACCCAACTCTTTTAGTGTGTTAATGTTGCTAGAATGCAATACACCAGAAATGGACAGGCTTATAATGAGATTTATTTATTTACCTATGGACACTTCCTTGGATGAAAGGCAGCTGTAGTAGTTAGATTCAGTTGTCAACTTGGCCAGGTGAAGGCACCTAGTTCTGTTGCTGTGAACATGAGCCAATGGTACATGAAATCTCATCAGTTGCTGATTATGAGGCATGCCTGCTGCAATGAATGATGTTTGACTTAATTGGCTGGTGCTTAAATGAAAGACCTCAACGTAGCACAGCGCAAGCAGCTCAGCATACCTCATCTCAGCACTCACAGCTCAGCCCTGGCCTTTGGCGGTGCAGAAAGAAATCACCCTGGGGAAAGTTGTTGGAACCCAGAGGCCTGGAGAGAAGGCCAGCAGAGACCATCCTATGCCTTCTCACATAAGAAAGAACCTCAGTGGAAAGTTAGATGCCTTTCCTCTGAAGAAATAACAAAATAAATCCCCTTTTATTAAAAGCCAATCTGTCTGTGGTGTGTTGCATTCTGGCAGCTAGCAAACTAGAACAGCAGCTAACTTCATGCGACCTTCTCTATCACATGGGAAGGCATATGGTGACATATGCTGGAATTTTCTCCTGGTTTCTGGGTTCAAATGGCTTTCCCTGTGTGGTTCCTTTCTGTATCTCCAAACATTTGGGTCTGAGCTGCTCTGAGCTCCTTTCTTCTCAATATAATATGCTGGGACAGTTGGTTATGCAAATGGAGAAAACAATAAATTGTGATGATTTCCAGTTTCAGCTCTGACATAAAGATGCCTCTCATATTCTTACAACAAGAAAAGCTAGACAAACAGAAATTAACTGACTTTCCTTGGACCCATCAGAGAACTAAGTTTTCAGGGCAAACTGCCACCCCAAAATCTAATGAGACATAAATCCAAAGAGTCATAGCAGAGATCTGCCTACCAGAAGCAGAAGTTCCTGGAACTGTAAACTAGTAAAAAAATATAAGTGACAATTTCTAGAAATATCAATTTCTAGAGGCTGTGTATGGCCTAGGGTGAGAGTGAAAAATTTCTGGGAAGCCATAGTCTTATGGGGATCCACATAGTTTTTTGAGTTTTATGTCCATGAACCCAATCAAGTTCTCATGATGAAGACCCAAGAAAGGTCCACTGAAAGGGGAAGAGTAATTTCTATGAAATTAGGTAAGAGCTATCCCCATGAGCAAGTCTTCCTCCTACTCTAGCTCCTCTAAGCTATCCTATCTTACTCAAAGGGGATGAGCTATACAAGAAGAAAAACTTGTGAAGGTCACAGGCTGGAGACAGATGCACATTAAAAGACAAAGATTTAATAGGAAGATTATAGAATGCTACCCCTTCCCCACAACTTACTGCTACACCCACAAGTATCCAGTATGATAATAGTGGCAAGAGCTGAAAGAGCTGTAAGACAACTGTATTTAAGTGGGTATCTTAGGGAAGCTCAAAGATAACAGAGAAAACAAGAATAAAGAGGCTAGGAAGACCGGAAACCTCTGGCACCTAGAGCTACCACAAAAATGAAACAAAGCCCAGGTTCCAAATTGCTGAAAATAAATCTTCACCTAGAAGGCTATTCACCTCAACTCCTTTTACCCAATATAACATATTCACATTTCAACAAAGATTATAAGGCACACCAAAATGCAAAAAAAAACAACAACACAGAAGAGACAAAGCAAATATCAGAACCAGACTCAGATATGACACACTTGTTGGAATTTAAAAAAACTATCATTATTACTTTCAAGGATCAATAGAAAAAAAATACCATGCAGGACAAGACAGGGAGTGAAATCTGAGAGATTGGAATTCAAAGAATCAAAAAACACTGCAATGCAACTGAAGAATACCTTTGATAGGCTCATCAGTATACTAGAGACAACAAGGAAAGAATCAGTGAGCTCAAAGATAGGTCAACACAAACGTCACAAACTGAAATGCAAAGTATAAAAAGAGTAGAAATAAGGAAAAAAAATTGAGCAAAGCATCCAAAAGCCATGGGACAATTTCAAAACATGTAGCATAAGTGTTTATAATGTAATCATAAAATGACAATTTACTGTTTCATATACAACTATGAATGAAATAATCAGGGTTGCATTTATGTAAATTTAAATAGAGTAATTGTAACAATTTTTTAAGAGAAAATCTATTATCTCCTTCTTTCACTTCATCAGGTTTCCTTCCATCTGTGCAAAAAATGAATTGTTGTCATAAATCTGGAGGTAACCAAAAATACAAACCCACATATAACATCCTATTTATGCAAATAGTGCATCTGCTGCTACACGAGCAGGCCAAAGACTATTTTCAATTAGAAATAGATACCCACAATACCATGAGGATTATATCAATCAAAACCACATTCTACTAGAAATATGTAAAATCTTAATATATTCATATAATATAATTATGTACAACCTGCTTATGACATTGCTTCAATTACCCAGCACATCTGAACGCTAACTCATATTTTGACCTACCAATAGACAATTGTCTACAAAAAAGAACTTCTCCCTGTGTTTCTGCTATTATATTCAATATATTTCCAAAATATTTGATATGCTAAATATATTAATTTTTCTCTTTTAATGATATTAAAACCCTTCCAATATTCAGTTACAAAAATTATAAATGAAATCAAGCATAATAAAATAAGATTTTTCTTATATTTAAATATTTTATAAAATTAATTCATCTTTTCAGAAAATCTTGGCTCTAGATGTACTCTGCTTTTGTTTTAATTTTTATTAATGGTTTCCATAAATACTGTTTAAGATGTAAATGTAAATAGTGCTCCATGAATCAAAAAAATGTGTTTTATGTATGTTATCAAAAATGATTCTTCCAACCCCTCTATGAAGAAAATTCATCAACTTCTTTTTACTACATGACAAAGAGAAAAACATTCGTCTAGTAAATGATGTGACCTAAACTCTAAACCAAATTTTCTGAATTCAGAAGCAATCATTTAAATTCTGCTGCATGAAACTACTAGGTTTGTTGGAAATTCAGTGTTTATAAATCTATGTATTGGTTTATTGAATAACAACAAATTAATACCTTCTATTTAATAATGGGTTATAAATTATTCATAATAGCAACAGATTCTCATGATTACTTGGGCCATGAAAATTGTTCAGTAACAAACCATGTTAATGATGACTAAATAACAAAAATTTATATAATTTGCAAAAATTCCATTGATGCTGACTTTCCTTTAGAAATAAGAATCATGAGACACTCACTAGAAGATTCTGTAAGGAAGTGGTGAAAGAATATATACTTTGAAAAACCTGGAGAAGAATGTGGTCTTCTCCTCCACTCTCAATTAGAATATACTGTCATGTATTGAGTCCAGCATTTAAACTCACTTCTCTAAAACAAACTGTAATGAAATAAACCAACACCAAGAACTCTATTATATATCAGTATAACTTTGTTCCATTTTTTGCTCCTTTAAAAGTTAATTCTTTCTTCTGCAATCAAAATCGTCATTTTGGACTCTAAGTTAGCTCGTGTCACTATTTTGCTTCAAGTTACGCCATATGTGATGGCTAATTTCATTTGTAACTTGGCTAGGTAATGATATCCAACTGTTGGAACACTGGCCTACGTGTTGCTGTGGAGATAACTTGTGGATGGGATCAGCATCCACATCTAGCTGACTCTAAGTAAAGGAGATTAGTCTTGATAATGGAGTGGATGTCATCCAATCGGTTGGAGACCTTAAATATAAAGAATTCAGTATTCCCATAGGAAAAACAAATTTTGCCTCTGGACTACTGTTTTGAATTAGTTAAATTGGATTTTAAATTTGGGTCTGGGTGGAGGGCAGGTACATTACAATGGGAAACTGAGGCCATAATGCATGAGTAGAGATAGTTTGTTACTCACAAGTCCCAGGGAAAGAGGGGTGCCATGAGATGTCCATGTGAAGCATGGTCAGCTCATGTGGCTCAACCAGCAGGTAAGAACCACACAGGCAGAGTGAGAGGGACCTCCGAGCTTCTGCATTTATTATGCTCAGGGTGGAGGTTTGATATTCCACAATGGTCAAGGATTGGTTATTTTAAAACAAACACATGTGGAAGGGGAAAGGGATTGGGGTCCAAGAGCAGTGGGGATGGTTAGTTTATCATTTGGGAGCAGCTCTGGGTTTTATGGGTGAGATGTGTGAGTGGTAGTAACAGATATGAGTGCAGACTCTGGGGGAGTTTATGCCCTCGGGCTGGAAAGCTTATTATCCAGGCCAAAGATCAGTGGCAAGGCAAGAGCTCTGTACTCGATTTTCCTTGTAGAAGGACCTCTCATATTGGATGTGCCTGGAGATCAGAGATCATCTAAGGACACCAGCCTACATTTCTGTGCATGCTCTGGGTACATGAGCGTTCAAAACAAGCTCAAAAGGAGATAAAACTCTGGGGGCTGACAGGCTTGGGGAAGTTTCAGTGCCTTCATTCCAAATCTTCTCTACCTTCTCTTTGTAACTGCTTTTGTCCCCACTGCACCACAGAATAGATTCTTTGTTGATATTAACAATGGTCTTTTTGTTTGCTAAAAACAGGGTCAATTTTCCATCCTCCTTGACAGAAAGGAGGAGCTGTTCATTCCCTGATCTTCAAAATACATGCTCCACATGGTTCCTGTTTTTCTCCTACCGTACAGTCTGGTTCTTCTCGTTCTTCTTTCTGATTTCTCTGTCACTTCTGTAATTAAATGGTAGAGTGTCCCAAAACTTAATTCTAATATTCCCTTTGTTTATCTCTAATCATAGCCTGGGTTATTGCATCCAGTTTCATCACTTTAAATATGATGATGCCTTCAACAATTATCTCCAGTATATACCTATTATTATGTCATTAATTCCTCTACCTACTGAACCTCAACTATTAGAAATCTATAAGATTTTCCAAATGTTGCATGTCCAAAACTAGACCATCTTTCTACCACCAAAGATATCTTCACCTCTTCCAAATGTTTGTCCTCTCCATACACAGCAATTCTGTACCTCTACTTGTTCAGTCCATAATTCTTCTGTGCATTTCCCAACCCACATTCAGTTCATCTTCAAAGTCTATTTACATTTTAGAATATATAGAGTCTATTTCACTTTCTTACCACTTCTCATGTTACCGTCCTAGTCCTAAGTGTAAGGCCTGGCCCAGTAGCCTCCGGCTGGAAGGCTCCCACCCGAACTAAAACTAGTGCACATCTGGGCATACAGCTGTTCAAACTCAGCCAATCAGGACCTGGCCTGACAAACAAAGAACCCTCACTGCACACAGCCCATCCCTCCCATCCCTGTGCCCACTGCACACACCCATAGCTATGCCCCCAGCCCTAAAGCATGAGAAACTCCTAACCTACCACAGGAGGCCCCGTAGGCATCGTCAGCACCCCCACTAGCTAGCCTATATCTAGCCCCACTGCCCCCAGGGGGGCGCGACTTCCCCGGCCCGCACCCTGAGCACCTGGACCTGGGAACCTCGCCCCGGGACAATAAACATTTTTTAAACTCGGACTCAGTTCCTCTGATTTTTCAGTCAACTACCGTTTAAAAACATAACACTAAGCACTTATATTTCATGTAGACTATTATAATATCCTTTAACTGGTCTTTCTAATTCCATCACTGTCCCTCTACAGTCTGTTTCTAAATAATATCCAGAATATCATTTAGAAGTATTAACTTTTTTTGTTCAAAACCTAAAATACCTTATCTTATTTATCCTGCAAAGTCCACTGTAATCTGTGCCACGAATGCACTGTCCCCTGTTCTCAAGGCCAATACCACCCCATTATCTAACCTGGTATTCTACTACACCTCTTTCTGTTTGCACATCTTCAATTACTCTGACATCCGGGATCCAAAGCATCCAAAGCATCCAAAGGTGCTTTATCCTCAAGAGCTCCCTACATGCTGTTCCCTGTGCCTGATACTCCCTGTGCCTGATACACTCTTCCACGAGATATGTGCCCGGCTTCCTTTCTCTCCTTCTCCAGGTCCCTATTGAGATATTATCTCATTAGAGACATCATATTAACGACCCATGACCACTTAATGTGACCAGAGCCTTCTGTTCTCTTTTTATTTTTCCCTATATTAGAAAAACTGCTGTACTTGAAAGTGAATAAATGCTCACCCGATTGTGGAGGAGAAAAGAATTTATTCATGATCTTGCAAGAACAGGCATCCAGCTGAGCACAAAATAGTGGCTGGTGTGCCAAACAATAGGATGCCAAAATGTTTATACTGTTGCCTAACTCACGGACCCTCCCCTGTTTCTCCACTGATTGGATACTTCAGAGGTCACAACCTACCCAGATAGTCTAATTCAAATTTCTGGTGAAAGGTGCCTGCTTTTGATTGCATTCCATTTTTCAATGACCCTGGCCACTACTTATTTAAACTTGTTTCCACCTGTTTGGTACCAATTCTAGGCTTACATCCCAGGTGCTCTCCTTCCCTGCCTGCAAAACTGGTTTGAGTTCTTCTGCAGCCATTTCCTGCGCCATCTTGTGTGGAAGCTAAACTTAATTTTCTTACACTCAACTACCCTTTTCATTATCTAAAATACTACACATGTGAAACTTATTTATTTGTGGATTTTTTCATGGAATAAACATAAAATAAATGTATGGAAGACTCAATATCATTAATATATTTATTTTCCACAAAGTTATCTATAGACCTGATATAAACGTTACCAAAATTCCAGTAGATGAGCAAGTCTTTTTGTAGCAATTGACAAGCTGATCTTGATATGTCTATGGTAATAAGATAACAATAGAAATAACAAGAGTATAGGAATCATAAAACTTATAAAATCTAATAACAATGCAAAAACTTATGACACCATCCAATTTAGGGATTAAAATATTATGAATGACAATGAAACACCCCCCTAATTCCATCCACATCTCACAAAGCAAGTGCTATCCTAAAATTTATGTTTGTGATTCCTCGTTAGTATCCCCTACCATTAAAGTTTTGCTGTTTAGACATGATACCCTAAAATAAATTGTACATTGTTTCTGATTTTGAGCTTTCTAAAAATGGTTTCAAACTGTTCATATCTTTTGGTATATCTTGTTGATTTTTTATTTTATTTACACATTTTGACTGAGATACGATGTGTACGCAAAATAATTCACCTGTTTTAAATCAACAGTTTGACATGTTTTGACAAATGTGTACAGATATGTACCTGCCACTACAATCAAGACGTGTAACATACTCACCATCCCAGATGGTTTCTGGTGGTCTTTTACAGCCAATGCGTTGCCCATGCCCTGCTCTGTTTTCTCTCAGTTTTGCACTTTTTGTAATTTCATATGAAATCTATCATGAGGTATATACTCATTTGTATGTGACTTTTCATTTAGCCTCATATTTTTGAGGTTTTCCATGAGATTGCATTTATCAGTGGTTTGTTCAGTTTTATATTACTGATTAGCACTTCGTTGTGTGAATTTATTATAAGCTGTTTAGCTATTTATCAGTTAATGAGCATTTGAGTTGCTTCTACTTTGGTTAATTTGCACATAATTGGATTTTCTGGACACATCTTCATTTACCTTGGGTAAATACCTAGGAATGGACTTTCTGGATCGGTTTTCCAAGAACTTTTACACTCCTGTCAGCAAAAGTATGAGAGTTTCACATGTTCTCCATCATTGCCAATATTTGGTGTGGCTAGAATTTCAATATTATAGCCATTTTAATGGATTTGAAATGATAGTTGGTGTTGGTTTAATTCACATTTCCATAATCACTAATAAACTTGGGTATGTTTTCGTGTTCATTCAAAAAGCAGAGATGACTACAAAATCAATGTACCATCATCTATTTGTTTTTGAAAAATAGAAGTACCTGTATGAATAAAAAGAGAGAAATTCATTCAGTATTTCATGTTTTTTTTTTCATATTTTAGAGCTTAGGTCTGCCATTTTTAGCAGCAGTATTATTTCTGTTTTGCATTGTGTAAGACTAAATAAGTGATGCTGGAAAGGTTTCTTTTAATGCGATGTTGACTCCAGCCTGAACAAGATTTATTTGCTAGCTCCCTAAATGCATAATTTAAAAGTATTAAAATCTTGTAAAAGCTGAAATTGTATGCTTGAAAAGGCAAGGCATCTGTTGTGGGAATGGTCTAGTGTTTATTTGTTAATAATGAAATAAAGTAGAAAAAACTTGAGTTTTAAACTACATTTACAGTGATCTGCACCTGAATCAGTTTCCTAAGGCTGTTAAAGTGCTACAAGCTGAGTGGCTTAAAACAACAGAAATTTATTCTCCAAGTCCAAAATCAAACTGGTAGTTAGACCATGCTCCCTTCAAAGGCTCTAAGGAAGAATCTGCACCTGAATCAGTTTCCTAAGGCTGTTAAAGTGCTACAAGCTGAGTGGCTTAAAACAACAGAAATTTATTCTCCAAGTCCAAAATCAAACTGGTAGTTAGACCATGCTCCCTTCAAAGGCTCTAAGGAAGAATCTTTCCTTGCCTCTTCTAGCTTCTGGTGGTTGCTGAGAACCATAGATTTCTTTGGTTTCTAGATGTATCCCTCCAGTCTCTTCTGCTTTCATCACTGGCAAAGTGTCTATGTATACATTTCTCTCTTCTCATAAGGGAACTAGACATTGGATTAGGGCCCACCTAATTCAGTATGACCTCATCTTAATATGATTACATCTGCCAAGACCCAATTTCCAAATAAGTTCACCTTCACAGATACTAAGGGTTAAGACTTAATATTTTTGGTGTACGGGGGGCATAATTTAACCAAAGAATTCAGCCCCAGAGTTTCCAATTATGAAAGATTCCAATCTATGTTATTAAAATAAAAACTCCGAATTTTTTTTATGTTTGTGCTGACCTCTATAGTTCAAAGGAATAACCTTTCTTTGGTTACTTTTAAATATGGAAACTACCATATAATCGAAATAATTAAAATGTCTACATATCTTATATTTAGCAATAACTCTTAATGATCAAAGAGCAATTTAGTCTTAACATAAGATTATAACATCCTTGAATTTTTTTAATACTGAACATTTGACTAAGATAATTAATGTCAAGTACCTCATCTAATATTTATCATGGTAATAATAGATTTTACTAGATACTTTGATATGAATTATAAAATAAATGATTTCATTGGGGACAGTTTTAGAGATCTTATATTGATTTGTCACTTGTGAATATTATAACATATTGATTAATACATACAACATGTAGTAGTTAATAAAGTGGAAATGAAACTTCAATATTAAGAAATTGCTACAGAATCTCCCGATTTTACTGTATAAATACACAATATATATATGCACTCAAATTTATGGATTCTGAAAATAATAAATGGGCTAAATGTAATTAAATGCTAGAACATGAGATCCATGTACTTAAATTCTATTAAAACATTGGACCAAAAATTTTAAAATATTTATATTTGGAGGATACTAATGGAGCAAATAAATGAAGTCCTTCATGTATGCTCTGTTTGGATTGATAGGGAGAACATAGGAAGTAGTCTACAAAACTTACTGTATGAAATATATTCCAATAGACTCTAGTGTAGGGCACTTATTTTTCTGCTCATGCAGGATCCAGGATATCTCAGGGAAGAATAACACATTGGACATAGTGAGAGCTCATCACTAATTTGAATAAAGTAAGGAAGAATCAGGTAACAATCTCATTCTCTATAAATGCCATTTAACCAATTCTCTGTTCACCAGAACATATACTACTTCAAGATAATCCTATTTTACATTGTTTATATTAATGGAACGCTTTGGAAATTTGTTTGTTCAGCAAAATTCAGCTTCACAAAAAATACTGATTTTTACTTCATGCAAGATAATTCTGTCAAACAACTTGCAACTTATTAGGAGGAAATGCATGCATGCTAATAAATATAATAAAGGCCAAAATGAACATGCATTTAATAAAAGAAGTACAAAAACTTTGGCATATTAATAAATGAAAAGATTTATTCTGTTCAAGCAATGAAGACTTCAAGATGAGAACAAAACATGGGGAATTTTAGCTCTTGCTAGATGAGCGAGGGATACAGAAAGCAGTGTCAAGAGCACAAGTAAGACAGCCGAAAAGTATGGGACATGCTTGGTGAATAGTATGTAAGCCATTTGGTGTTTCAACTGGAGAATGATCATGATTTAGGAACTTTACTCTGATGTAATGTGAGAAGTTAAATTATTGGGATTGAAGTCAAAGGTTGGAGACACGTGAGCAAGCTACTGCTGGAAGTAATGAGGCAAGTGATAGAGAAGCTTTGTCTACATTAGTGGCTTGTTAATGAAAACTGATGGTTTGCATTAATATAGAATTTAGATGATCAAACTTTTAAATTTGTAAATAATGAGTAATGGAAGAGAAACTATTGTAGACATTGATGTTTCAAAATTCTGAGTGTGGTGTCAGTATTAAGAGAATTTGCTAAGAGAAAAGGAATAATATAATGGTAGAGGCAATTGGTATATTTTATTCTGATTATGTTGAATTTGAGGTATTAAGACATGAATCTGACTCTAGCATATTTGACACATTCTGCATTTCAAACAGAACTTTACTGGAAAAGCCAAGTAATATTGAAATGCATAGTGTTGAACACTTCACCATCTTCTTTCTTTTTTATTTACTCACCTATATTTTAAGGATTCAATCTTTTGGTTCTCTAGGCTCATTATGTGACCAATTAATTTGACAAAGAATAAAATGTGTTTGAAATTTTAAACTTTAAAATGAATCAGTTCAATTACATATTTAAATATTATATTTATTCAGAAAATTTTTATACCGGTAGAATGTTTTATGAATGATTCTGTGAACTAACAAAATAATAACCTTTGAAAATAGTCTTTAAAAGAGTAGCTTTTCCAGGTAGTACGATGGTGGCTCAGTGGCAGAATTCTCACATGCCATGTTGGGGATCAGGATTTGTTTCCCAATGCCTACCCATGTAAAAAAAAAAAAAAATTAAAATTTAAAAAAATTTTTAAAAAACAGAGTAGCTTTTTTTTTTACTTGGTTACCACTTATATTTTTATTCACATAAACTGTTCTTTCTCTGGAAGGTCACTTTCTTCTCATCCTTCACTCCTCAGCTAAAAGTCTCTGCCTAGAGAGACTTTCAACAGTCTAGTATAGAGTCCTTTCCCCATTATTTCCCTTATTCATCATAGTTGCCACATTTTATAATTATATGCCTTCTTGTATGGGTAAATGTTTATTTCATGAATCACAATAGATTGTAAATGCCAAGAAGACAGAGACTGCATCTTTTTTTCTTCACTACTGTATACTCAGCCCCTAACTTGGCATTTGACTTATCATAGCAATTTAACGTATTTTTTAGTGATTAAGTGAAAACTCACTGAAAAATGAGTATGATACAATCCTTAAGTCCTACTAAGTGATTTCTTCATCATATACTTGTCCTGATACTTGACTGCATTCCATAAATGTGAAGCATGTTTGGTAGATATGAACAACTGTAACATTATATTTTAATTTGTATTTTATAGTTAAATTTTATTTTTGATAAATACATATTGAGTTTCAAACCCTGAATCCTCTTTTTTCAAGTTGCACTTATCTTATGACTAATCTTCATTTCCTTTTCAAGTCTTTTATATTGACTATTGTGTACATTAAATTGACCCAGCCACATTATCTCAGCAGTCTTGGGTTGTGCCAATCTTATGGAAAAGCAGAAACTCTATTTTTGACTATTTGAGTTTTATAAGTGATTTGAATAGATCTGAAGTGTAGTCTGTTCATGGAGTCACTGGAGAGGTATAATATTATTAAAAGCCAGATGGTGGCACATTTTGCATGCCTAGCAGGCACAAAATCATTTCCTAGTAGAAACAGTTTTTAAAATGTTTTTGGTTTCCCTTTATAATTATCAATTCAAATAACCTAGCCTTTTTCCCTTTATTTTATATGTGACAAGTGAATTGCTATCTCATATTGTGTTTGAAAAATTTGGCAGACCATTTCTAGCCATAGTAACTCCATTTTCTTAGCAAGTGAACTTTATTTATTAGACCTATTTTAATATCTAAATGAGAACTTGAAAAATATATCAATCATACTGCTTGAAAATAGCAATGCCTAGCTGTATTTGTCAACAAATAAAATTATGTTTCTTATTCTACTTTGTGCATTTACTATTTTCCTTTATTTATAACAGAATTTTTTATAGTTCATTATGCTTTAGTATTTCAGTAGCATTATATCCTGAAACATCAATTTACCAAAATTCAATTACTTAAGTCTTTGATTTGGATGAGGAAAAATAAAATGTGATAATTATTCTAGTAAATGGAATTCTAAGATAAGCTTACTTCAAGGAGTGCATTTATTTGCTAAATCTTAGAAGTGTCTTTTTCAAAGAAAAATATGTCATATTAAAGAAAACATATTTTCTTAGTATGCTAACATGTAATGGATAAAATTCTGAGAAACCAATGTAATTGCTTCAGGAAAGAAAAGCAGAAAAGAATGGAAAAGAATGTTCCTCAGGAATAAGCTACTGTTTCACAGTACCACTTAGATGAATCTCAAAATAATTAGATAGATAGTAGAAGCCATACAAAAATACAAACTGTATGACTTAATTTATATAAAACTCTAGAAAGTGTAAATGAATTTATAAAAAAGAAAATATTTCAGTGGTTACCTGGGACAGGGATGTGTGGGCAAAAAGAGAGGGATTTAAAGAGGCATAAGGAAACTTTGGGGTGATGGATATGTTCACTATCTTGAATGTGATGATACCAAAAGGTACTAAACTGTACCATTTAAATATGTACAGTTTATTTCATGTCAATTGCACCTCAGAAGAACTATTAAATAAAAACTTTAAAGCACTATTATTAATAAATTGACATGTCTATTGACACCTAAACTTACATCTCCATAAACATTGTTTGAAGAAGCAGGAGAAGAAAATGATAGGTAAAAGATAAGATAAAACTGGGATTTATTAAGAGCTTTTATGTTTAATGCACTGTTCTAGGCACTTAAAATGCATTATCTTATTTAATGCTTTTAACAAAATTTGTATAAAATATAAACTAACATGTACAATTAAAAAGCCTAAAAGTTGATGTTCAAGCTCATTTGTGTTTGAACAAAAATTGCTCATAGCCATTTATATTTGCCCTATATATATGTAAATATTTTAAAAATTATTGTGTTTATTTATGGTGTTGATTTTGAAAATTAACATATGATCACAATATTTAAATCTTTATGATATCTCATTTAATTCAATATACCAACAAATAATATAAATTGGTGTTATTTCTAATAATCATAACATCAAATTAAGTTAGCATTATTCTTTTAATTAAAATCAAATTTATATTGCATACATTACAATTGGCCCATAAGCACCCTCAAAGTTTGAGGAAAGCAAAAATTTGATTATTTAAAAACATGGATTCACTTTATAAGCCACTGTCTAGTCTGATCAACAAAAGAAAGATGGTAGAACACAAATAAACAATATCAAAAAGGCAAGAATAGGGTAGGGATATCACTATAGTTCCTACAGATATTAAAAAGGATACTAAGGAATAATCCCAAATCCCTGGGAGTCAGCTGAAGCAGTTCCACATAGAATTTGTTTGTATGCTTTGTAGCCATTGGGTGAGCTGTTGGGTTTTGGTCATCTGTTCCACCTTCCCTGAGGTATTAACACATACAACAGGAGGTGTTAGTAATAGCACGTAGGCCTCCTTGTTGGGCTAAAACAGAGTCTAAGGCAATACGATCATCAAGCACTACCTTAGCTAGAGTTTAATGATGTCTGCTGAGCCTATGACCTCAGAAATGTCAGCTTGAACAGAGATTCAGGCTCTAATGGCCCTAGAGGTAGGGCTGCTGAATTAGCCACTTGCCCTTCTTGTGGGGCCTGTTGCTTCTCTGTGCTGCCATGGAAAGTACCTGGTTCTCATGTCACCCAGTACAAGGCTTCTAGAATGATGCTGAGATGAAGAACATGTTAGCACCAACATGCAAATAACCCAGCCAACTGCTGGGTCTCCGTTTTTGAGGCAAGTGACTCATACTGTGTCAGGGATCGGTAGCGCATATGCTACCTAAGGTCACCTGCTAGATTGGGCCTTGTATCTTGTCAAGATTTATGGCCCAGCCAAACTGTCAAAACCCAGTTAGCAATACATGTAATCCCTGAATGGTTTACTTCTCGCTCTGGTCTACCAACATGATCTCATCAATGATTGAACACTAGGAGTCCTTTGGGCAGAGGTAGCTTACTCAAATATTGTCTCACCTGTTTGTGGCAGAAAGTGTGGGAGCTTAAATATCTCCACGGCAGTACTGTGTAAGTATACTCTATGTCTTGCCACAGGAATGTGAACTGATCCTGGTCTGCCACAGAGGGGACAAAGATTAAGGTGATTACAAGGTCAATGACTACATACTAGATGCTAGTGGAGCTCATAATAGCTTCTCTGAGAGTTACATCCGGGGCCACAGGTGTCAAAAGGAGGCCTAGGACTTCTTATCCTCAGATGGTAGACAGGGCTCTTGCTCCACTTCTAGGCCATTTTCAATTTACTCATGCCTGGGTAAAGCAATCTTTCTCAGGGGCCAGGCTGCTATTCTCTCCTAGATACCATCCATGACCATCCTTCTAGTTTATATTTTTTCCAAAGCTCTCCATTAGAGATCCTATCTCTGCTGTCCTTTGGGGGAGTATGTCCAGAAGCAACAAGAATAAAGTTCAGTAAGTGGGGACTCTAGAGGAAGGGGTGTCTGCTGACCCATAAGGTGAGGCTCTAGGTTTGCTGGGTTAACAGGTAGGTGCTTACTGCCTACTGGTCTGGCTTCTCATTCAATTACTATGGCAGCCACCTTCCTAATGTGGAAGTTGTTGCCCAAAGCAGGGAGGGTATGATAAACACACTCATTTGCTTCTCCCAGAGGAAGCCCTATGGTAAGGAGGAGAATCAGCTTGTCATCCCCTTCAGAAGTTCATGCCCAATGCAATCATCAAAGTCCTACCATGAAATGGGAATCCAGTGAGGGACTAAATCCCTCCAGCAGAGTTGGCATATCCATGTGTCAACATTCAATTGTTGCAACGTGAGTACGGCTTCCTCTTCATTACTCCAAGGCTTTGCTGGAATTCTGAGGAGGTAACCCAGAGTAGAATATGCTTGTTTGACTCTCTGAAGGCTGTAGGGAACCATTCCTTTCCCTCCCCCACCTTCACCTCTCTTAATTCCATCTATGAGTTTGTTGGAGGATGGGGTTGGATGCAAGGCAGCCAAGATTCCTCCATTCAGCCTGTTTGATCAGAGTGGTAGTGGAACTCACATCTTGAAGTTGACAGAGTGTGAGAGGAGGTCCTCTTCAGGTTTGTCTATAAATATCTTTCATATCCTGTATCCCCTTCTCTGTGAACGCTCATATTTATAGGTCCTCATATTCAATTCTAATATTCACCTTAATGATGACCAGCCACACACTAATCGCAAGATCAGTCTGGGTGGCTTGAGTATACATATGCTTGTGAGAAAAGATATAAAAGATCATGGGCCAGGGAAGTGTACACCAAATAGTGGAAGCCTCAACCTCAGTAACCTCAGCATGGAACCAGGTAGCCAATCCACTGGAATTCATGAGGAGATTCTCAAAATCTCATTTATCACTCTCTTTCCCCCAAAGGAAGGAAATAGCTCATCATAGGTGCCCCAGCTGCAGGCTGGTAATTCTAGCCAGGCTGGCTTAACAGGGCAGTCCTTCAGTTTAACTCACAGAACCATGAGTTCTCTGTTGCTCAAGATACTCCTATACAAAATAATGCAAGAATCACCAAAAAATCAACCTATCCCATATTTTCCCATGCATCCTTCTCACTTCACCAATATCTACCAAAATCTGTGAAGCAAGTTGCTAAATGGTGCATTGTGGAAACACAGACTCAGACACAACAAATTCTCCACTATTGACCACTTTATTACTTACATACCACAAAGAATCCAAAAGAGATGGGGAAGAGGTCTCATCTTGCCTAGTACCCCCAGGAGGGCCAATTGTTTGGGTCAGGGTTTATGGTTGGCAGCTCCAGTCACCCTGCTTTACATCAGAGATGAGGGACGCTGTGCTTTTAGAGTGCACAGAGATCCCTGCCACTGAACTAACAGTATGTATCAAGGCAAACTTTGTGCAGAATTCTCTACCTGACAAGGAGTTGGTGCTCCTTATTCCCATTTGGGGGTTTAAGGCATGGCCCGAATTGTTCCAATGCTAGGTAACTTGTCTTTAATCATTGAAACTTTGTCTCATCCAGGCTGTGACATGGAATTATACTGAAATATCTGCATGCAAGCAAGCAAGAGGGGGAAAGAAAGAGCTGGGAGATGACTACTGAACACATCCATGACTTTTCCAAAACCATATTATCAAAATAAAGGCAAAAAAATCACCTGATCACTCTAGGATATACCAAAAAGGCTTTCAATAGTTTTGTTTTTTAAATTCTCAATTAAAAAAAAGAAGGAAATATATTTTTCATTAATTTAGAAATAAGAGGAAACTTCTTATTTCCTTATATTAAAATAGGGAATCTAAAATCTACATCTGACCTCATATTAAATGGTGAATTATTAAATGCTTTTAGCTTAACTACAAAGAAGAGGAAAAGAAGTAAGTCTCATCCATTTTCATTTTCCATTATATAATAGATCCTCTCTATTATACTAGGCAAGAAAAAGAAATAAAAGCTATATTGACCAGAAAGAAGTAAAATCTGTATACACTTTGCATATCACAGTTATTTATGTAGAAAATTTTAAAGATGCTAAAAAATTGCTTGAACAGATAATACTAAACAACTAGTGTATTCAGCAAGTTCTCAGGATAAAAGGTAAATATAAAAAATTATATATGATACATTAAAATAATACTTTGGAATATAACATTAAAAACAATGAAAAATTAAAGGATAAAAGGTTAATATAAAGTATATTATGCATTAAAAGCAAATTGGAGAATGGCATTTGTCTCAGTTTGCTAAAGCTGTCAGAATGCAATGTATCAGAGATGGATTGGCTTTTATAAAGGGTATTTATTAAGTTATAAATTAAAATTCTAATCACATAATAATGTCAAAATTAAGGCACCAAAAAAATTAAAAACATAAAATAAAATTAAAAATTAAGGCACCAACAAGAGGATGCCTTCTCAGAGGAAAGGCAGCCAGCATCTGAGACACCTCTGTCAGTTAATTAGCATCTGAGGTCCTTGTTGCCAGTTTCTGATTTCAAACAGCTCTCTCAGCTACAGTGGGCCTTCTGGCATCTCCTGGGCAGTTTCCTTCTGCATTTGCAGACACCTGTGTGTAGGTATCTGCTCTCTGTATCAGCTCTGACTCTCTCTGTGAGCACTTTTAAGGACTCCAGTAAACTAATTTAGAACCACCTTGAATAGGGGGGGTCACATCTCCATGGAAACAACCTAACCAAAGGATTCCACCCACAATAAATCTGCACACAAGGTTGGATTAAAAGAACACGGCTGTTCTGGGGCATACAATAGTTTCAGACCAGCACAACATTAAAAACAATGAAATTCATAATAGCAATGAAACCCATGAAATATTTAGAAATAACTTCATCGTGTAATATCTCTACAGTGAAAATTATGAAACATTGCAAAGAGAAAGTAAATAAAATTTAAATAAATAGAAATATGTACTATGAACATGGATAGAAAGACAATACTGTTATCCATCCAATTTTCCCCTAAAGTTAGCTACAAATTCCGCACAGTCTCAGTCAAAATTCCAGGATGATGTTTTGTAGAAATCGATGAGTTGATTCTATAAATGTACGTTAATTTAAAGGGTATTGAATATGCAAAGCAATCCAGAAAGAAGAGAAGATGTTAGAGGACTTTTATTATGTCATTTCAATTGTAATTATATACGACAGTAATCAAGTAAGTGTGTGACTGTCAGAAGGCCCCACAAAATTAATATGACAGACTATAAAGCCTAGAAAGAAATCAAACATTAAGACATTTGATTTTTGACAAAAGTGCCAAAATAATCTTATTAGAAGAGCTAAGTTTCTCAAAAAATAATGTAATAATAAGTTGATAGTCATAAGGAAAATACGGATGAGTCTTACTGCACATAATCTGTATATTTTTTCATTTTTTTAATATGAAGTCTAAAACCAAAACACTTGAACAACTTACATAGAGAATATCCTCATAAATTGGGTATAAGAATATGTTCATTAGGTCACAGAAAGTAATAGCCATGAGAGAATAAAACTATATAAATTGGATTTCTTAAAAGTAAAAAAAAACTTATGCTTATGAAAAGATATCATTGAAAAATAAATGGGAAATTGTTAAGTCAGAAATTGTGAGGAGTCCGAAATGCTACCCTATTACCTGTTTAGATGCATATACGCACTGCAGGAACACCATGCAAGTAGGTCAGAGACCAAAGCTATATTATACCCACAGCAAAATCAACAGGCAAAGTAAGACTGCAGCACTGATTTCTTTTTCCCAGCACCTTGCAGCACTGATTTCTTTTTCCTAGCACCTTATAGGGATATATATGAGGACATTGTAGAAAAATCCTACACAAGCAGTGGGAGCGTTCTACAGGCTAGGGACCCTGAGAAGATGAATCTGCATGCTTATAAACATGCTCTCCCACTGAAAAAGTTTTGTTTCTTGGAAACAAATGGGGAGGATCCTGGCTTCTTATTCTACCCCTTTGGAATATAAATAAACCTCTCCGAGGAGAGCACAAGCCAAGTCCTCAGGTTTTACAGCTCAAGATTTCATCCCTTTTGAAATGTAAACACACAGAAGATAAATTCCTTGGGAGGTTTCTGGGTTGATCAGTCATCTTCTGAGTTAATCAGATGCCTAATGTGGACCAAAACCACTTCACTCTTGGGAATATAATAGAAAATTCTTGGGAATATAGCAGAAAGCTTCTTATCTGTTTGTATGGAAGCAGTTAGCTACAGCATTAAGGAGAAAAATGGCTTCAGTTCTACTTCTCATGGTGGGTGGAAAGTAAATGTTTCTGTAGGAAGTGAAAACAAGAATTCTTTATCTTTAGAGTAAGTCGAGTTTGGTGGCTCAGTAGGCTGAAACCTTACAGGAACACTGAAAAATCCAGGGAAGATTTGTTTTCCAACAACAAGTTACAGACTTGGAAAAATATCTGCAAAACATATATCTAACTAAGGACTGGTAGCCAGGATATATAAAGGACTTCTAGAATTCAAAAATTGAAAAGACAGACATGTAATAAAAGTGGCCAAAATATTTAAAGGCAGACTTCACAAAATAAGATACATAAATGACCAATAAGTATATGAAGATGCCCTCCACCTCACTAATCATCAGGGAAATATGAATTAAAACTAGAAGGTAAACCTGTACATACATAGAATGCCTTATATTTAAAATAACTAATATAGAATGCCTTATATTTAAAATAACACTAAATGAAAGAGAGATTGTGAAACAATTGGGGTTCTCATTTATTGTGGGTAGAGATGGATGTACAATGATATAATAACGTTGGCAAAAGAAGTGATATTATCTTCAATGAAAGCTATGCACTTAAATTATTACCCAGTAATTCTAGCCCTATGCATTTATCTGAAAGGAATAATGTCTATTTTTTTGAAACGTGCAGAAGAACATCCATAGCAGCTTTATAAAGAACAGCCAAAAACCAAAACAGCCAGGTGTCTATCAACAAAGAAACCATAGTATATTAGTAAAATCAGACACTACTCAGCAATAAAAAAGTAATGGATTACTGATTCATATATCAACATGGGGAAAACTCAAAAATATGATGCTATGTGAAAAAACCCTTACACAAACAGTCTATAGTGTAAGATCCACTTGTAGAAAATTCTAGAACAGGAAAACTAATCTATGGTAGAGGAAAAAGCAAAACAAAACAAAACAAAACTGTAGAGCTGTTTTAGTTACCTAGGCTGCTTAATAAAAATACCACGAAATGGTTCCACTTAAGCAATGGGAATTTATTTGCTTATAGTTTTGAGGTCAGGAAAATGTTCAAATAAAGGCATCGTCAAGACCTTGCTTTCTCACTGAAGACTGGAATTCTGGGCTTGGCTGCTGCGGATCGTTGGATCCACTGGCACCCGGCAAGGCACACGGTAGCATCTCCTGGTCTCTCCTTTCTCTTCCAGGTCATTTCAGCTGCTTGCTTCCTCTCGTTCTCTCTCCCTCTGTCTGAATTTCATTCCACGTATAAAAGACCGCAGTAGTAGGGTTAAGATGCATCCGGATTGATTTTAATTGAAGTAACCGCATCAAAATATCCTATTCACCACGGATTCACACCCACAGGAATGGATTAAATTTAAGAACATGTTTTTCTGGGGTACATACAGCTTCAATTCACCACAAGTGTGTGTGGTAGGGGTGGGGACTGTCTGGGGGAACTTTCTGGGACTTTATAAGACCTCGGGACGCGCACACGAATGTACTTTCCCAGACTCAATGACGAACACTTAAGAGTAGTGATCTTAATGCATGTAAATTTTAAATTTGGAAAACCCTGAAAACTGATAATGAACAATAGTTCATAAAATACATGCTGAAGTATTTAGGAAGAAGTCTATATATATATCTGCAATTACCTTTGAAGGGTCTGCGTCTGTTATTTTATAGACTTCCTTTCAATTTGAGTTTGCCTGAAGTTTTTCTCTGCAAATAATCTTTAAAAATGTTCCAAAAAATAGTATGGGTTAATGGGTGGCTAGAGGGATGAATGGATACATAATTATGTAATAAAAATAGTAAAATGTTAATACTAGAAATGAGGTGGATGTTCACTGTAATGGTCTTTCAATTTTTCTATATGTTTGAAACTTTTCACAATAAAATATTGGGAAGCAAATCACAGGAAGGGAGAAGATTTCTTTTTTCATATACTTACTTCAAAATAGTTTATAATATTCCTGGTGCCTGCCCATGCCAAAAAAATAAAAAATGGTTTAGAATATAAGACAGCTATTTTCATGAATTTTAAAGAGTGTGGAAGTTTGACTGATGCCAAAGCCATATTATATCTCCCTATTATATACTCACATGGCACACCGTGCTTCTGTGTGTTTATCTCCCTGTTATATACTCACATGGCACACCGTGCTTCTGTGTGTTTATCTCCCTGTTATATATTCACATGGCACACCGTGCTTCTGTGTGTTTGCTTGACTTCAAAACTTATGCGGAATCTTCTGCTATCAGCATAGTCAAATCTACTGTATTCTCTCCCACTAATTACTGCCATAGCCTCTTATCAGGCATTTTTGTTGACTCTTGCTGTCTTTGCAAGATATATCATATTCAAATATTTCTACTGAAGCCCCCCAGTAGCTTCAAGCTGCACTGAGAGAAACATAAAAACATCCTAACATGATTTGCAAGGGCACACACCATCTCCTGGCTGCCCTTTTCTCTTCACCTTTCACTCTGGTGCCCATTCTGCTCCCGCCATCATGACCTTCCTCTTAGACAAGCCAAGATTTTATCCACTTCAGAGTCCTGGCAGTGACTTCTGCCTGAAATACTCTTCCTTCAATGCGTAAATAGGCCACTCTTATCTCCTTCAAGTCTCGCCTCACAATGTCTTGCATTGTTGACCCTATGTAAAAAAGAAGTAGGGCTGGCCATGGTGGCTCAGCAGGCAGAGTTCTCACTTGCCATGTGGGAGTCCCGGGTTTGATTCCTGGTGCCTGCCCATGCCAAAAAAAAAAGGAAAAAATCCACTTTCACCCTGGCATATAACCCGCCCCCACACACACACCCATTAGTCAAAATGTAAACAAACCAAAAATTTATTTTGTGCTGAGTCCATGAGATTTTGAGATTTGTCTGTTACTGTAGCGGCACTACTTTATCTAATATATACATCAAATTATTCCAAATGTCTTGCTAGTTAGTGCAATATTTTAGAGTTGATTTTTTTGTAAATTTAAAAGTCAATAATTGTTCTGTGGAAATTGATCTCCTACACTGAAGTATTTCTACTATTATAATGACATTTAGAAACAAAATATTGCATTTCTATTAGTTTTCTATATCAGGGCATGTTTTATTATTTCATTATTCCCTCAGTATATTCTCCTTATATTGCAAGTATGAAACAACACTTAAATTAGCAGGCCTCCATTCACTGTTCAATCCCATTTCCCACACACAGTGAAACTTCACTAGCTTGTCAATGGGCACACTTCTACTTGCCTCCCTTCTTGACGTAAATGTATTGCTGCTCTATATGTTCTCTTGCATACTACTTTTTCACTAAATATTACAGGTTGGAAATCCTTTTATCTCATTACTTATAAATTTGCCTCATTTTTTTAAATTTCTGCCTAAATTATATTAACTTTCAGTAAAAAAAGATCAAAAAATTAAATATTCATCTCAGTGAGTGAGAGTATACCTTTCCCCAAATAGTCCAGAAGAATCCTCACCCATCATTTTCAAATTTTTTACCCTCTAATAAGGAACAGAATCTTCGTGAAATTCAAATTCCCATTTTTTTAAGTTAAAGACAGGGTAAAGTGTTCAGATAAGAAAGGTGAGGCAATCTGGGAGCATAATTCAGTTCAAAATACAGTAGAATTGCCGTGATTCTGCTTTCCCAGAACAATTCTTGTTTATGCCTTATGTCCTGGCTCCTGTGGGGATGATCATAAAAGCCAAATATTTTAAGCTTTTAAAAAGTATTATTTTTACCAAGTTGTATTAAAATGAAGCAAAATTGGTTTGAGGAACTTCTTTCCGTTTAGATTCAGAATGAGCAAACAATGGCCCTGGAGCCAAATCCAATCAGCTGCCTGCTTGTTTATGGTCCTCAAGCCAAGAATGGGCATATATTTTTTAGTGGTTATATTTCACTTGCTTATATAAATTCTCACATAGCAGTCTCAATGTTGCCCCTTTGCTCACAAAGTTTAAAATATTTAATGTCTGACTCATTAAAGAAAACCTTGCCAACCCCTAATTTTGATCAAATGGCTGTTCTGCAATATTTATATTACTCATTTTTGGTAACAAATTGTCCTTTTTTTTTGCGTGGGCAGGCACCAGGAATTGACCCCAGGTCTCTGGCATGGCAGGGGAGAATTCTGCCACTGAGCCACCGTTGCACTGCCCCAAATTATCCTTTGAAAGAAAAAGTTTTCATTATGTTGGTCCTTTTAGGAGAAGAAATTTACAAACTGTTCAATACTGTCAGGTTAATATCAGTATTGTAATTACCTAAGGGTACTTCTAAACTGCCTTAACTTTCTGAACTTAAAAATAATTTTACTTTGTTCAGTATCTCCTGAATCGGGAAATGGGTCAACTGGTCTGTCTCTCATCAACATGTATCAGAAGGGGGCAGCTGGAATTAGAGGATCTAGTCCCAAGATGCCTTTTTTTTTTTTTAATTTTTAATTAATTTTAAAAAAAGAAAAAAATTACAGGAAAGAAACACAAACATTCCCAATATGTGATCATTCTAATCTACATATATAATCAGTAATTCACAATATCATCGCATAGCTCCAGATTCATCATCATGATCATTTCTTAGAACATTTGCATCAACTCACTAAAAGAAACAAAAAGACAACAGAAAAATAAAATGAAAACAGAAAAAAAAATCCATACACAGTATACCCCTTACTCCTCCCTTTCATTGATCACGAGCATTTCAAACTAAATTTATTTTAACATTTGTTCCCCCATATTATTTATTTTTATTCCATATGTTCTACTCATCTATTAACAAGGTAGATAAAAGGAGCATAAGACACAAGGTTTTCACAATCACACAGTCACACTGTGAAAGCTACACCATTATACAATTATCATCAAGAAACATGGCTACCGGAACACAGCTCTACATTTTCAGGCAGTTCCCTCAAGCCTCTCCATTTCCTCTTGGATAACAAGGTGATATCTACTTAATGCATAAGAATAACCTCGAGGACAACTCTCGACTCTGTCTGGAATCTCTCAACAATTGACACGTTGTCTCATTTCACTCTTCCTCCTTTTGTACAGAGGATTTTCTCAATACCTGATGCTGGGTCCCAGCTCATCCCAGGGTTTTTCTCAACCCCTTGATACTGAGTCCGAGTTTATTGTTGGATTTCTGTCCCACGCCGCCAGGAAGGTCCACACCCCTGGGATCCATGCCCCATGCAGACAGGGGGAGGGTGGTGAGTTTGCTTGTGGTGTTGGCTGGAGAAAGAGGCCACATCTGAGCAAAAAAAGAGGTTCTCCTGGGGGTGACTCCCAGGCCTAATTTTAAGTAGGCTTGACCTACCCTTTGTGGGGTTAAGGTTCATATGAACAAACCCTAAGACTGGGGGATCAGCCTATAGCTTTGGTTGTCCACACTGCTTGTGAGAATATCAAGAATTCAACTTGGGGAAGTTGAATTTTCCCCCATTCTCACCAAAGGGGACTTTGCAAATACTTTTCTGCTCACTGGTCAAATCACTCTGGGATTCTTTGGGATATCACTCTGCACAAACCAACAAAATTTCATGTCTTACTCAAGGTTCCATGTACTTATGTTGTTCAACCAAGCTATCTACATAAGTTATATTAGGAAATGCACTAGTCAAAATATAAATTTTGTACCAAATAAACATTTTTTGCAGTAGTCTCACATGTAAGTTGAAATTTTAAAATATTACCATCTATTTTCAGCACCCTGAAGTAAAGACATTCTTTTGTTCTTCCTTATGCAAAAACATTTTTTTTTAAATTTGTACATTTAGTCACTGTCATTATACACTCTAGGCAATCCTAGATTATACCATCTCAATCTTTGTCGTCTGTCTCCCTTTCTGATTTCATTTGTGCCCCCAGCCCTCCTCCCTCTATCATTCTCACATTCAGCTTCATTTGTTTTAACATAATTGTATTACAGTTAGGTAGTATTGTGCTGTCCATTTCTGAGTTTTTACATTCAGTCCTGTTGCACAGTCTGTATCCCTTCCGCTCCAATTACCCAATATCTTACCCTATTTCTATCTCCTGATGGTCTCTGCTACCAACGAAATTCTCCAAGTTTATTCACTAATGTCAGTTCATATCAGTGAGACCATACAGTATTTGTCCTTTTGTTTTGGCTAATCTCACTCAGCATAATGTTCTTAAGGCTCATCCATGTTGTTACATACTTCATAACTGTATTCTGTCTTACAGCTGCATGATATCCCATCGTATGTATATACCACAGTTTGTTTAGCCACCCACCTGTTGATGGATATTTTGGCTGTTTCCATCTCTAGGTAATTGTAAATAATGCTGCTATGAACATTGGTGTGCAAATGTCCATTTGTGTCCTTGTCCTCATGTCCTTTGAGTAGAGACAGCATATAGATGGGTCCTGTTCCCTAATCCATTCTGCCAGTTCATGTCCCCCAATTGGGAAGCTTAATCCATCAACATCAGTGTTCTTACTGCCCGGGCTTTTTGCCTTTTGATTTTTGTATGTCTTTCTAATTTTCTTTCTTTTTACCTTTACTCATGGTCTTCCTTTCTACACTCTTCTCCACACCTTTCTCTTCTGCTTTCGTATCTTTTCATATCTGTCTCTAGTGCCCCCTTTAGTATTTCTTGCAGAGCTGGTCACTTAGTCACAAATTCTCTCAGTGGTTTTTTGTCTGAAAATGTTTTAATTTCTCCCTCATTTTTGAAGGACAATTTTGCTGGATATAGAATTCTTGGTTGGCAGTTTTTCTCTTTTAATAATTTAAATATATCATCTCACTGTCTTCTTGCATCCACAGTTTCTGTTGAGAAATCTACGCATAGTCTTATTCTGAATTAAATGTTTCAGCTCCTGTATCTCATTTGAATTGTTGGTTTGTTCCTTTGACTGGGCCATATCTTCAATTTTCCTAGTGTGATTTGTTATTTTTTGCTGGCGTCAAAAAATAGGTAGGCATTTAATTACCTTAATTAGTTTATTCTGGAGATTGCTTTTACTTCTTTTACTTAGGGTTTTCTGGCTGGATGAATTTGTTGTCTCTCTGTTCTTTGACATTCAGTTCAGCTTATTCTGGACCTCTAGCTTAGGTTTTGTTTAACAGGAGAATTTTTCAGTTCTTGTTTTCTTGCTTCTTGCCCTGCTTGTATGGTGCCTTTATCCCCCCCACCCTGAGAAGGGTCTACATAGGTATTATAGACCCCAGCTGGATTTTCCCAGACCAAACTGGCCTCCTATGAGGAGGAAAGATTCACCTGCATTGGTTTCCCTGAGGGTGAGACCCAGCAGGTTGACAGACTTCCCTGTGAAGTCTCTGGGCTCTGTTTTTCTTATATTGCCCAGTATGTGGTGCTTGTCTGCCTGCAGGTCCCACCAGCATAAGATGATGTGGTACCTTTAACGTTGGCTGGGGGCATGGTGGAGACAGAGGAGAAGTTGTAGGCTGGTTTTAATGGCTTCAAATTACCAAGCCCTGGTGCAAGAAGCCTTTTTTACTCCCATGTCTGGCACCTCAGTGCTTCTTGGTCTCTCTCTTCTCATATGGCCCCTTTCTAAGACTCAGTCTCCCTAAAGATGCTGGTTTCAGGGCAGTTGTACTTTTTACACAGCTAATGGTTTCTAGGAAACCAGAATGATTTTCTACCCACCCAGTCAGGGGCAACTAGTGATTGGCACAGCATCTCTTCTGCTCTATTCTGTTGGTCAAAAAAGTCATTCTCCAACCATGAAATGTTTTAACAAATATCATTGTGACAGCTGACTTCTCATGAGAAAAAAAGAGACAGAAGACAATGAAATTATATCTTTAAAATGATGGAAGAAAATATAAACATATAGTTTTATGTCCAGTGAAAATATCATCTAAAAGCTAAACTAAAATATATTTTAATATATTTTTAAGCAAAAACTAATGAGAACATTTTATCTGCAGAGCTGCACTTCACGAAATTTTAAAGGAATTTCTCGAGGATGAAATAAAATGATATCATGTGGAAATGTGACTCTACTCAAAGGAATGAAGTATACTGGAAATGGTGAATATGTGGATCAATAAAAAGTAACATTTCTTATTTGACCAATTTATACAAAGTTAATTGTTAATAATAGAAATGGTGACATTATCCAGTTTTTAATTTATGTAGATATAAATTATATGCCAATATAGCACAAAGGATGAGTGGAAGGAAAATGTAAGTATACTTTTCTAAAACTTTGATATTATTCACGGTGTTACAATTATTTGTAGGCAGACTGAGTAATTTAAATATGCATATTGCAAACCTTAAAGCAACTGATTTTAAAAGAATACAAAAAGCTCATATTTAATAAGTCAAGAGGACATAACATAAAATCACAAATGATAATTAATTCATAGCTGAACTACAGGAAAAGAAGAGAAAAAAGGACAAAGAACAGTGGAATTAATAGGAAAAAAAGATGGCTACTAGAGTTACACCTGACAATGTCAATGATTAAGTTAAAATGCAAATGAACTGATTTTATTAGCAACTGTAGTGGGCTGAATGCTGGCGTTCAAAAATTCATTATTGGGTGATAGGATGATGGCTTAGTGGCAGAATTCTTGACTGCCATGCCAGAGACCCAGGTTTGATCCTGGTGTCTGCCCATGCAAAAGAAAACCGAAATCCATTACTAGTCAGAAGATTACAGAGTAAGAAGCTCAAGGAATCAGTCCTTCCACCAAACAGCTATTGAACTAACAGGAATTATCTTACTCAACTACTTTGATACTCCAGAATCTAGTGGATGATGCCTTGAAGGAAGATGCAATGAAGCATTAAAGGAAGAACTGGAGGAAGAAGCTGATAAAGTAGAATAAATACCAGTGATTTCTGCCTTCTATAGAACAGCTGCCATCCCCCTAACCACAGAAGGATGGTGGACAGCCCTGGCTCCTACTGCCAGTTGCTTGTTTCACCATGAAATGTAAAGACCTAGTCCAACGAACTCCAGAGAAGTGTAGCCTGATTACTCATCACTGTATTTGATCTGTTACTGCAGATTGCCAAGGTAGTGATTATTCCAACCCCACAAGAGGCAAAAGCAGAAGCAGAATCTTTAAGACAGTACCTTCTTCAAGATTATAGAAAACAGTTGAAGGGCTGCATATTGGGAAGGAAGCAATGAAGTATTCCTTATTTTCAGATGACTTTATATTATATGTGGAAATTCTTGAAAAATTCACAACAGATCTACTGGAACCAATAAACAAATTCAGGAAAATGGCAGGGTTCGAAAATAACATGCCAAAAAAAAATGTAGTGCTTATATACACTGGTTATGAGCAATTTGATTTTTATGAACCAATTTATAATAGCAATGAAAAGAATCAAATATCTAGGAATAAATCTAATCTGCGGAAAAGACTTATACACAGAAATGACAAAACTCTGTTAAAAGAAATCAAAGAAGAACTAAATAAATAGCAAGATATTCCTTGCTCATGGATTGGAAGACTAAATATTGTTAATATGTCAATTAAACCCAAAGCAATTTATAGATTCAGCACAATCTCATTCAAAATTTCACAACTTTTTTTGTAGCAATGGAAAAGTCAGTTATCAAATTAGTATGGAAAAGTAAAAGCTCCAAATAGCCAAAGCCATATGAAAAGTTGAAGAACACAGAGTTGTGGTTCTTAAAACGTATTACAAAACTACTGCCATCAAAACTACATGATACTGAAGATGGCAGCATAGGAAGTTATGGAATTAGGTTGTCCTCCCAGACAGCTAGAAAACAGCCCAGACTGTCTGAAACAACTGTATAGCAGACTTCTGTGACCAGACGCACATCATACAGTAGCCTGGAATGAACAGAAGGGCCAAGATTGATAAATCACAGCACTAAACTGTAAGTAAATCCTTCCACATTGTGGAGGATGGTGCCCCTCCCCCACTGGCATGGCAGGTTGAATCGGTCTCTCCCCAGTGGGAGGCAGAAGCTCTCTCTAACATGAGTAAAGGAAGGAGAGTTCACACAAGCTCCAATTGTGGATTAATAAACAAATTTGGACTGCTGAATCCTAGCTCCAAGCCAGACAAATCTAGAAAACAAATAAGAAAAACAGATCTATATTAGACCCAGTGCCCAGGGGGAGGAGGCAGGCCTGATGAGAAAAAGCAAAACCAACAAAAAAGCATAGGTTCCTGGAGCTGGCTTAGTTCGGAATGCTGAAAAAGTACTGTGCACCAAGGAAAGGCGCACATAGAGCCAGATACCAACCTTAGTCCTTGATTAGGAAACTTGGAGGGCGGGGACTGGCTCTAGGAAAAGATTTTTTCCTTTCTCTCTCACTCTCTCTTCTTATAGCTGCCCTTAAAGAAAGCAGCAAGGATTCTCAGTTTTCAGTCCTGCCCCCAGGTAGAGGTGGAAGTCAGGAATGACTGAGAGACAAAATAACTAGTCAGATGGAGAACACAGTTCCCTAAAGAGGTTATCTTCTGCAAGAAAAGGAATGGGGAGTGGGGTAGGGCCCCGCTCAAGTGGTGTCTCTCATTTAGAGAATTTGGATCCCAGGGGTTGGGCTATCAGCAGCAGTTTCAACCTAGAAAAAGCTGAGCCAGTCAGTCTCAAATATGTTCCAAGCAGGAAAGGAAGGCTGATTTAGAGTCCTTCAATTTTCCAGCCTGCCATAAACAGGGGCCTCCTCTCCAATCCCCAAAATAATGAGGGAAGACAAGGCCCAACAAAGACATTGAGTGTTATTTAAGGAATTCAGACCCCAGGACATGGAAAACAGAAAGAGTTCGAGCTTGCCTTCAGCTCAGCCAGTCTCAACCATGCCCCAGGCAGGGGCAGGGTCTGCTGAGAATTAAAGGGAGAGTTCCACTTTATGTCTGTGGGGAGCAGTGGGCTAAGTGTCATCTGCTGGATAAGACAGGAAAAGCACAGAATTAAAGGCTTCACAGGAAATACTGGCATACTGCTGAGTCTCATCCCCAGGGAACCTGATACTGATTATACCACCTTCATGAGTCCTGGGCCTGTCATGTCTGGGAAAATCTATGTTTTCTGAGAAAACTGATCCTGTCTGGGGAGACTGTCCTCTGAGAACCAGACCTCCAGGTAAAAGTTGCTAGAGATAATGAATGGAGTGTTGAAAACATATAGAGGCAAAAACAAAACAAAACAAAACAAAAAGAAAATCAACATTCCCTGGGGAAAAAGAGGGAAGAGAGAGATACGAAAATGGCAATCTATAAAACTTCCATAAAGGAAGGGAAAGAATCAGGGAAATAAAAGCTAAAAAATTCTGATTAGTTAAACAGAAGACATGCTAGAAATCTAGAATAAGTTTAACCAAATGTTGAAGAATAGTGATAGAACAAAGCCAACCAACAAGAAAACCCCAGGCAAAAGGTTGACAATGTCCTCCAAAATAAACTAATCAAGGAAATTAGATGTCTAGACACCAGCAAAAAGTATCATAAGCCATACTAGGAGTCGGGAAGATATGGCCCAGTCAAAAGAACAAACTGACAACTCAAAGGATATACAGGAGCTGAAACAACTAATTAAAGGTGTTCAAGCAAATCATCTATATAAAAGGTGTTCAAGCAAATGAGTTGAAAGAAAATATGACAAAAGAGATGAAGGATATAAAGAAGACACTGGGTGACAATACAGAAGAACTAAAAATAAATGGCAAAAATAATGGGAAACAAATTTGCAAAGCAAATGACAGAACTTATGGAAATGAAGACCACAGTAGAGATGATGAAAAACACAATGGAGACATAAAAACACAGAACTGAAGAAGCAGAAGAAAGGATGAGTGAACTAGAGGCTAGATCATTTGAAATCTTACACACAAAACAACTGACAGGGAAAAGAATGGAAAAATATGAGCAGGGTCTCTGCAATTGAATGACAATATGAAGCACATAAAAATGCATGTTATAGATGTCCCAGGGGCAGAAAGAATAATAATTAAGAAGACAATCACTGAAAATTTCCCAACTCTTACAAAAGACATAAAATTACAGAACCAAGAAATGCAGCTTACCCCAAACAGAGCATATTCAAATAGATCTATGCCATGACACTTACTAATTAGATTGTCAAATGTCAAAGACAAAAGGAGAATTCTGAAAGCAACAAGAGAAAAATGATCCTTCATATACAAAGGAAGCCCAATAAGATTAAATGCAGATCTCTCAGCAGAAACCAATGAGATGAAAAAGGCAGTGTATGACATATTTAAAGATGCTGAAAGAGAAAAAAACTGCCAAACAGGAATTTTATATCTGGAAAAACTGTATTTTAAAAATGAAGGAGAGTTTAAATATTTTCAGATAAACAGATACTGAAAGAGTATATGAGCAAGAGATCTGCTCTACTAAATATAGTACTACATGTAGATAGGAAAAGAAAGGAGTGAGAGGTATGGAGAAGAGTTTAGAAATGAAGATTATCAGTAAGGGTAAGTAAAATAGAGAGAAAAATAAAAAAAGTATGACAAAATCCAAAAATAAACACTTGAAAGAATTATTGCCTTACAGTAATAACATGAAATGCTGATGGGTTAAACTGCCCAATCAAAAGGCATAGACTGTAAGAATGAATTTATATAACAAAAAAAACCAGAATCTGCTAAAATGCTGTCTGCAAGAGATTCATATTAGACTCAAGGACAATGATAGTTTGAAAGTGAAGATTGGAAAGATATCTCAAACAAAGAACCAGAAAAGAGAAGTAGTAGCTATACCAATATCAGACAAATTAGATTTTAAATTTAAAACTATTAAAAGAGATGAAAAGGATACCATGTATTAATAAAAGGGACAATTCATCAAGAAGAAATAACAATCATAAATATTTATGCAACAAGCCAGAGTATCCCAAAATACATGAGGCAAACACTGAAGGGAAAAGTAGGCACCTCTACAATAATAGTTGGAGACTTCAATTCACCACTCTTATCAATGAATAGAACATCTAGACAGAGGATCAATAAGGAAATTGACATCTTGAATAGTATGATAAATGAACTAGACTTAACAGATATTTATAAAACATTGCAAACCACAACAGCAATACATATATTTTTCTCAAGTGCTCATGACCATTCTCCAGGATAGAACAAAACAGGTCTCAATAAATTTAAAAAGACTGAAATTATACAAAACACTCTCTTGGGTCGTAATGGAATGAGGTTGAAAATCAATAACAAGTGGAAGGTGGGAAAATTAACAAATATACGGAGGCTAAACGACACACTCTTAAACAACCAGTGGGTCAAGGAAGAAATTAGAGACACTTTTTCAAAGAGGAAACACAAATGGCTCAAAGCCATATGCAAAGATCCTCAACTTCACTAGCTATAGGGGAAATGCAAATCAAAACCGCAGTGAGATATTTCATATCTATCAGGAAAGACATTATAAAACAACAATAAAGAAAGAAAGAATACATGTTCTGGAGAAGATGTGGAGAAATAGTTACACATATTCATTTATGGTGGGAATGTAGAATTTGCAACCACTCTGGCAAGCTCTTTACCAGTCCCTCAGGAAGCTAAGTATAGAATTGCCATATGATCCAGCAATCCCATTGCTAGGCAAAGCATGGAAGAACTGAATACCCGGACACGAATGGACTTTTGCACACCAATGTTTACAGCGGCATAATTCATCATTGCAAAGAAATGGAAACAGCCCAAATGCCCATCCACTGATGAGTGGATAAACAAACTGTGGTATACACAAAATGAAATATTAGTCACGATGCATGCAACAATGTGGATGAACCTTGAGAACATTATGTTGTGCAAAAGAAGCCAGAAACAAAAGGGCAAATACTGTGTGTTCTCACTAATATGAACTATAATGAGCAAACTCTGAGAATGTGGGTTATCAAGAGAATGAAGATTGGGCATTTGATGCTGAAGAAGTACTGTAAAGATTCAGAAATTGATAGCATAATATTATGTGATGGCAGCACATTATTGTATAGTGAACAAAGTTGAGTGTGAGTATAGTTGAAAGAGGAGGGCAAAGGGGGATGTATGACACCAGCAGGAAAGATAGAGGCTAAAACTGGGATAGTTTATAACTTAGCAAAATCTAGAGTGGACAATGATGGTGATTAAATGTACAAATATAAGGAAGTTTTTACATGAGGGAGAACAAATGAATGTTATCATTGCAAAAAAAAAAAAAAAAATCCAAGCTAGGGTCTATAGTTAAAAGCAACACTGTAATATTCATTCACTAAGCACAAAAAAAAGGCAATATACCAAAGCTAAATGCCAATAGAAGGGAGATATAAGGGAGGGGTACTGGTTTTGTTATAGTTGTTGCTTCTCCTTGTTTTCTTTGAAGAAAAATTGAAATGTTCACACATAGATTGCGGTGATGAATGCATAACTATATGATCACACAATGATCTATTAATTGTACACTTAGTATGGATAGTGTGATGTGTGAATGAAAATGTTTTAAAAAATAAACAAAAAGATGTAAGTGCTGGAGAAGATGGGTAGAGAGTGACATACTTAGTCACTGTAGGTAAGGAAGTAGAATGTTGCAGCCCCTCTGGAGAGCAGTCTGATAGTTCCACAGTATAGGGTTGCCATATGATCCTCCAAACCCTTGGTTAGGTATGTACTTGGAAGAACTGAAAGCAGGAACAGGAATAGACATTTGCACACTGGCATTTATGGCAACATTATTCATGATTGCCAATGGCTGAGGTGTCCTAAGGATATATCAACTTAACAACAGAAAGGTAAACTCTGGTGTATGCATACCATGGCATACTGTGCAACTGCAGGGGGACAGAAGTCATGAATTATGCAACTATGTAAATAATTTTGAGGATATTATGTTGAGTGAAATATACCAGAAGCAAAAGGACAATATTGTATGGGCTCACAAATATAACCTAATTACAATGAGCAAACTCAGAATTGAATTTGAGAGCATGATTTATCAGGAGATAGAAAGTGGGCAGGGATTGGGCAATCAATCATTAAAGAGCACAGAATGTTCAACTGGCTCATTGTAAAGATTCCTAGATTTAAGCTCTTACAGCAGTCACATTTATTCCAGGGTTTTAACTGTTATTTCAAAAATCTGAGATGCTGTACTGTTTATGTATTTCAGCTCATAGCTCCCTGAAACTTCAGGTATTTGTGTGACACCTGAGATTCATATTTAGAGTTCTGGGCTCTGAAAGTTAGCATTACTCTATACAACAACTGCTATAGAATCTGAAAAGAAGATCAGACTTCAATTAGATACATAAATTAAGCTGATCTTGTTAGGACTAAGGTAATTCCGGATACAGGGTAAAAGATGATATTGTCTCTATTTTAAAATTCTACCTTCTGTGTTAGACCAAAGGAAGAGATGTTTATTTTGTCCAAAATTTAAATTTTCTGTAGCACACTGTCTAATTTAACCTCTCTGGTCAGTATATTTTTAATCACATGGAACCTACTATAGGAAATGAGAGCTTGTTACTTTGTATAGGTAAATGTAACATCTTGATTCATTCTTGAGAATTTGGGGTGGAAAACTGAAAAATATTTGCAAAAGTCCCTTTGAGGGACTGTAGGAAAAATGTGGAACTATTGCACTTACCCACCAGGGAGATTCCTGATATTCTTTCAAGTACTAGGAACTAGAATTTAATAAGCCAAGCCCTCAATCTTGAGGTTTGCCCTAATGAAAATTATTCCTGCCATGGTGAAGTTAAGTGTACTTATAATTGCCTTAGCGTTATTCCCAGAGAACCTCTTCTGTTGTTCAGATGTGACCTATCTCTTTAAGTCAACTTTGCAAATGAACTCACTACACTACTCCCTACATGGAAAATGACTCTCATGCATGTAAGTCTCCCAGGCAATATCGGACATGACTCCCAGTGATGGGACTGGCCATAGAATTGTGGGATGGAGAATGCCTTCTTGACCAGAAGCAGGAAAAGAAATGGAAAAAAAATATGTTTCAGTGGCTTAAAGATTTCAAAAAGAGTTGAGAGGTCATTTCATTATTTAATGACTTCAGTAAGGGTGTAATTATATTTTTAATTGCCCTAGAAAGCCATAATGGTCTTGAAATAATAAATAAAAATCAAGAGAAAAACATCAGAAGGAGCCTTGATTTAGTCATTATATCTGAAGGAACCAGAGTGCAGAATATAAGTAATAAGTGCAAGTGGAAATTATAGAAATATTATGATCATTTATTGCCCATACTATTAAAGCTTTAATGAACTCTGGAGGAGAATTCATATATCAAGATAGAAAATAACACAACAATGAAATTATATTTACCTCATTTTATGTTTGAGAACAAGTCCTTTAAGTAAGGTGGAAAAGATGTCTTGGTGCATATCACTTTAGATATAATCTATAGATAATATGCAGAAAGTGTACATTTAGTTATAACCTCAGAATACATATTTTTTAACTTCAATTGCTTAAATGAAGAAAATGAAAATCAGGAAAGCAAGAAGTTGCTAAGGGGCACTACTTTTACCAAAATAATTGTTAAAGCGCTCTTAAGTTCCTGGCTCAAGATCTAATGGAATAAAGGAAAAACAATAAAACTGGGTTGGATTAATAAATTTTTAGCTAAACTTTTAAGTTTATTTTTTCTTTCCAATATAAATGTAAATGCCTAAGTTCCCTTGAGCTAGTTAAATAGTTTAGTTAAATTCTGTAACTAAACAGAAGCTGCAGCAATCTGAAAAATAGGGCAAGCAAGTGTAAATCCTTCTGGCAACTGTATCTTTAATAGAATTCAAATTAAGGCAATATCATTAGTTTACCAGGTTTTTAAAATAAATCTTTTTTTTTTGTAAAGTACCTTGAAGTCTTTAGAAAACGTGCTTACATTTGAGTCCACTTGACAATTCCTTACTTATGTTGCCTATGTTAAGAATCATTTTATATTTAGCAGATACTGAAGGTGAATATTAGGAAGGATGGATTGATGGGTGAGACACCCCCTCCTGGGAGATTCCTGGTCAGTACCTTCAGGCCCTTCCACAGATGCAGCTAAGTGCGCATTGGAACACCAAGATGAAATATAAACCACCGGATTTCTCAACAGAAAGTTATCCCAAAGTGGATTTTCTAGTGAACAGGGTGAATATGCCCTTCCTTAGATCCAAAATAATTCTGTGTTACTTTGAGATTTCTTGGTACATGTATAACTGACATTTGTGACAAGCTAGTATTTGTTACAGCTAGAAACATGAATCTTCACTGTCGTTGTTCCATATTTATATGATCAATGGTCAAATAGCAGGATTCAGAAAATGTAACAGTCTACTTCGTCACAAAAGCATTCATTTGAAAGCACTCTCACTTTCTTCAGCAAAACTGACAAGACTTTATTGTCAAAAGATTGACAGCCATAAAAGTAGAAAGTTTACCCAGATCTAATCTAAAACATGTGCATTATTTTGCATTTCCCAAGTTTGCTGAACCATGCTTTGTGATAATGTCTCTGAGTGAAATTCCTCTCCACATTTTTTATTTTAGGACCATAGCTCTCACATTGTTCCAGCAAAATTGCACATACGTTCACCGGTTTCAATCCATATGTAAATACTGGCTGAATTCTATGAGTTCATTTTCTGCATGCAAAATTCATATTCATTCTATTCCCTAAGCTTGACAAACAATTGGGGAATATTTTAGATGAATCTCTTCTTCTTATGTGTTTAATTGATGTCTTACTTATGGAGTTTGCCTGAATTGTTCACTGTTCCTGTTTAAGTCTGATCTAGTAAAAAGTGGATCTATTACAACCAAGAGTTACTGCTTGCTCTATCCAGAGAGTAAGAAGTTCCATTCACAAGTCCAACACTCATCTCAGAGATTAACATATTAAAACTGTTATATTTATCATTCATTAATCAAGTATTCTAAGGTTATAATTTACTATTTTAATGATTCATGCAACTTGATCTAAATTCATGAGATAAAACTAGTTATTTACTCAAGATGGTTCCAAGTATCGCTTAGTAACGGAGTCACTCCAGCATGTTAAGATCTCTAAGCTTCAGTTTCCACATCAACCAAATAGAAATAATAAAATTATCTCAACAAATTTTTGTGAAAATTAAAATAAATAATCTATGTAAAATAGCATATTTCCAGACACATTAAAGGAACTTATTGAATTTATCTTTTATCTCAGACATAGGCACATTTTTCACTTGCTTTCTATTTGTTTTTGTAAGTCTTGGTGAATTCTGAAGACTTTGCAGTTTTATTTTCAATTTCTCACTGGGGCTTCATAAAGAAGGGATCTGCATAAAGCTTATTTTTCCTCTTGTTATGTTTATTCATTTGATTGTAGACTTAATCATTAAGCAAGTATTTTTGAATCTCTACTATGTTCCAGAAATAATACGAAATATAAGGAATAAAATGGTGCATATTATGCCATTTCTGTCATTAATCCAGTGACAATTATTAAACAATGCTTATAAACATTTAAACTATATAAATAATTCCCCACAATACCATGCTATGCTTCCCTATTACTTTCTGATTTAGCTGAATTAATTTGTTGCTCTACACACAGGAGTGTAAGTGCTGGTCATGGTTATGTCCATATGTCTGCCTGTGAGATACTGATTGATGGAGATTTAACATGCTCCCCATAAAGGCATGTTCAAGTCTTAATCTTTGTTCCTGTGGTGTGAGCCCATTTATAAATAAGGTCTTTGAAAATTCTATTATTAGTTAAGATTTGGAGTTCATTTGTGAATAGGAGTTGTACTGGCTTGGAGCTGTGACATACCCCAGAAAAGGCCATATTCCTTTAATCCATCCTTGTGGGTACAGACTTATTGTGCATGGGACCTTTTGGTTCTGTTGAGATGTGACCCAGTCCATACAATGTGGGTCTTAATCCCTTTACTGAAATCCTTTGTGAGAGGATACAAGCGAGAAACAGAGAGAGAGAGAGAAAGAATTTAGAGAGAGATGCCTCAGGGATGCTGATGACCCACAGATGCTCACACAGAAAGTTACTGGAATCAGAAGCTGAAAGCAAAGGAACCCAGGAGAGAAGGGCCAGCAGATGTGGCCATGTGCCTTCCCATGGGACAGAGGAACCCAAGATATCAACAGTCTTTCCTCAGAGAAGGTGTCTTCATCATGATGCCTTAATCTGGACATTTTTATTGCCTTAGAACTATAAATCTGTAAACTAATAAATCCCCATTGTAAAAGCCAACCCATATCTGGGATATTGCATTCTGGCAACCTTAGCAAACTGAAACAAGGATCTTAGAAGATCCTATTGAGAGAAGTTTAAATTGAATTAGGGTAGACTTAATTGAATCAGGGTAGACTTTAATCCATATGGCTGGAGCCCTTACAGTAAAGAGAGGAAATTTAGACACATTCAGCTAATAGAAGCCACAAGAGCCAATAGAAGTGACCATGTGACAGAGAACAGGCATCGCCATAATGCTGCTTGCTCTTGGAGAAAGCATGGTCTTCCTGAAATCTTGATTTTGTATTTCTAGCCTCAAACTCACGAGAAAATAAATTCTTGTTTAAGTTAACCCAGTGTGTGATATTTGTCATAGCAGCTCTGGGAAAATAAAATACCATTATTAGAAATGTCTAATATGGGAAGAAAAAAATGAAACCTGCAGTTTCAGAAAATAATAAGTGAAGCATTGTTGGCTAAAGAAAGAACCTTAAGAGAAGGGAAAGGTAAAACAATGAACTTAAATTGTGACTTTAGAAACAGAAATAGAGAAGTGTATGAGAAAAATGTAAATGAATAATGAAAGTATTTTTATTGGATTTTGGAGAAGAAATAACTAGGTATAATATTGATTAATAGGGAGCAAATGAACAGGAGACTAATGTTATTCTTCAACATATAAAATTTTGTATTTTTAGTCTCATTAAATTGTTAAACAGAAATGTCAAATATGAGAAATGTTATGAGCTACAAATTAAAGAGAGTGAGGTGGATTTGATAAAGAAATACATATGACTATAGGACTTTAGCAAAAGTAATTGAGTCTTTCAGAAATCCTAGAATGAGCTGGTACTCATCATCAAGGGATTGAGAAAACCTTCGGAGCTGAAAGGGGGAAGAGAAAAATGAGACAAAATAAAGCGTCAGTGGCTGAGAGATTTCAAATAGAGTCGAGAGGTTACCCTGGAGCTTATTTTTACGTATTATATAGATATCCCCTTTTTAGTTTTAGATGTATTAGAGAGGCTAGAGGGAAGTGCCTGAAATTGTAGAGCTGTGTTCCACTAGCCATGTGTCTTGAAGATGATTATACAATGATATAGTTTTCACAATGTGACTGTGTGGTTGTGAAAATCTTGTTTCTGATGCTCCTTTTATCTATGGTATGGACAAATGAGTAAAAAATATGGATTAAAATTAAATAAACAATAGGAGGAACAAAGGTTAAAATAAATTGAGTAGATTGAAATACTAGTAATCAATGAAAGAAGGTGGTAACGGATATAGAAAAAAATAGGGGGAACAAAGTTTACAATATATTGCGAAAATGGAAATACTAGTGGTCAATGAGAGGGAGGGGTAAGGCGTATGGTATGTATGAATTTTTTCTTTTTATTTCTTTTTTTTGGAGTAATAAAAATGTTCTAAAAAATGATCATGGTGATGAATATATTACTATGTGATGATATTGTGAGCCACTGATTGTACACCATGTATGGAATATTTGTATGTTAAGAATGTTCGTATTTGTATGTTGCTTGGATTTGTCAGTTTAAAAATAATAGTGATTGAGTTATTACAATCTAAAGCTTAGAAATTAATACTTTTATTTCTTGTGATTCACAATTTGTATAAAATAATAATACTTTGGTGGAAATTTTCTCTAGTATAATGGGTAAAATATTTTTAATTAATTGATTTGGATTTAATTCCTTGTATTAATTTTTACTTCTAAACATTAATTATAAATACTTTTCTTAAGTGTTGGCTAACCTCTTGTTCTTGGGTTACCAATTCTCACATTTTTTGTCTCTATTGACTCCCCTACATTATGATCTATATTTTAGCGTGATTTGTAAACATACCTGTATGGATTGTTCTATATTATCATGCTCACATACCTCAATATATGCAAATATTAAGATACCATCTGAGAGTTGATATTAAAAAACCGTGGAAATATGCTCAATAGTAAAAATAGCATACTTTCAACATTTGCTCAAAGAAACTTTAGGCAGCCAATAAAAGTGATCTCGCATTATCCTAAATTGCCTTTCTGGTAATGGTGAATTAAACTATCCTACCTGTAAAGGATAACTTGAAGAACTAGACAAAATGTGTATTTTTGAAGAACAGGTATGAATGCAACAAACAGCTAGCCAGATTTGGAAAAATCATGTTGCCAAGATGCACAAGAAGAAGTAAAATTCAGTTCGACCTACAATGTTGCCTTTCCCCAAGGGACATCTGTATATTTTGGAAAATGTTGCCAGTGTCTAAATAGTTAACCAATTTTTGACAGTCTTGTGGTACTATAATAATAAAAACTGGAGTCTAGAGCCTTTGAAAGTGAAAAGAACTGATAAAACCTCCCCACTGTATTTTTAGAAACAAGAGGTGAAGGTATACAGGAAAATGGAGAAGGTCTGGTCATTACTGAAGATTACAAGTTTCCTCAAGTCTCTACCTCAAAAACACAAACAGGATTAAACATATTCTTCATCTTAAACCACTTTCCTGTGAGTGTGAATACGTTATAAACTGGACCTCTTGAGGATGCTATTTATGGTTCAGATGTGGACCAATTGAATGAGAGTGGCTCTTAATCCAGATTACCAGAGGCCTTGTAAATAGGACTCATAAATCACAGAAGTGAGAAAAGAGAGGACCATATTACGGGAAAGCCAAGGAAAGTCAAGGAATCCTAAGGAATTCTGGCAGCCAGCACCAGAATTCAGGGAGTAAATAAGCCATTCTTTTAAAGGGAAAATTTAAAAATAGATGTAAATGAGAAAATAATATAAAAAATTAAGCCTGATTAGACAAAATGGTGAATTTACAGAAGAAATTTAGGAATAAAATGGTTAAGTCTAACATACACTATTGAAATCATGCAAGAAGGGAAGAGCAACTGGACCAAAGCAATATTTGAGGAAAAACTGACTTGGAATTTTCTGAAATTAATGAACAGTATCAATAACAAAAGAAACCTATGGAACTCAAGCAGGAAAAGTGCAAACAAAATCATGCTGAAATATCAAGTAAAATGAATAAAATTCAGTTACATAGAGAAGATCTATGGAACAGTGAGACATAATGATGATTTGATCTGAAAGGGAAACATTATAAACAGCTGATTTTGCAACTGAAAAAAACTGGAAGCCAGAAGACATTAAAATGTTATTTTCAAAGTGCTGCAGAAAAAAAGGCTCCCTTTTCTTGACTTTTGTATTTTGTGATAATATCCTTTAAGAATAAAAAAAATGGTAGGAATTTATACCCACAGAATTGCACATTGGTGTTGTTGAGGAGAAGGAAAATGATTTGAGATGAAACGTCATTATATATTAAGGAATAAAGAACAATGGAAAGGTTAAATATCTGTGTCAGTTTAAGTAAATGTTAACTGCATACTGGTCAGGTATAAAACATAGGTCTGTCACCAGACAAATCTGTGGATTATTTTGCCCAACACACTCAATGACCAATTCCTGAGACACTGGGGTTTCAAAAAGAAAGAGTTTATTACTAGGCATGTAGTAGGAGAACAAATGGCCTGTAGCCTAAAATCTTCTACCCGACCTGAATAATTGTGCTAGTTTTATTAGAGAAAAAGATGGGCAGAGTTTAGGATAATGAACACCCTGGCCCCAGATGTTGTAATTAGAGGTGATCTGACTATTGAGCATGTGCAGATAGATTATATGCTTAGTCACAGAACCTGTGTAAGAAAATGGTGGAATGAGGTTTGGGTGACTTGTAGGTTAAAGTCTAAACTACTGTGCATATCAGGTAGGCCCGCTTCAGTTAGATCCAGTCTCGGTCATCATGATAACTTTGAAATTGGGGCGGGTTAGTTCTGGGTTGACCCAAGACCATCACTAATAAATTAGAGGCTGCCTTTAGTGATTACAAGACTCTAAAGTTGAAAAACTGGATAACTGGGTACAAATGAAGGTAGTCATAAGGTTTTTACAAACACTGGGGTAGAAGATGAGACGTATACAATCTTTATCAGAGCTTAAGACATCTGGATTACAATTTAGAGATTTCAGATATTTTCCTCTATCTACTCCATTATACCAGAAGCAAAAAAGAATATATAATGATTCAGTATTCATAGTCATTCCTTAAATCCTGACTTCTCAGTTACACATGCACATACATTAATTTTATATGCACAACAGTAATCACTTGCAAGTCAGGCAAACGAAGAAAAAGAGTTTGGAAAGTCCTTATGTTGTCATTGTGTGAGGCAATAATGCACGCTGCTATGTCTATAATAACCACCAAAAAACAGTAGTAAGTGTATAATAAGCCAATGAAGAGGGAAAATGGAACAATAAAATATATTCAGTCTGTAAGAAAGTTAGAAAAGAGAGGGAAAAAAAACATAGACCAGCTGGAACAAAAAAACAAAAGGGAAGTTGGTAAATTTAAAACCAAATGTTGTATTACATTGTAATGAATTAAATATTTTAAATGATAAACAAAGATTTTAAAATGGATTAAAATGTATTTTAAAAATTCCTTTTGCAAAGACAACTAAAAGAATCAAATATTGAGAAATAAAATTAACCAAGGACACAAAAGACTTGAACATGAAATATTACAAAACATTGTTAAAATAAATAGAAGGACATTACTTTTTCATGGAATGGAAAACTAATTATTGCTCACATGTCACTCCTACCCAAAGTGATTTTCAGATTCAATGCAATCCCAATAAAAATTCTATCAGCCTTCTTTGTGAAATGGAAAAGCCAATCATTAAAATTTATGGAAGGGTAAGGAACCTCAGAGTGCCAAAACACCTTGAGACACAAGAAAGAAGTTTGAGGACTCACGCCTCCCATGAGTAGGAAATGGGGAGGTAAAGTTTAATCAGCACAGAGTTTCTGGTTTTGGTGATGGATTGTGGTGATGGTAGCACAATTTTGTGAATGTAGTTAACACCACTGAGCTATTTGAATATAGTTAAAAGTGAAATTTTTAGATTGTTATATGTTACTAGAATAAAATAAAAAAACAAAACAACCAAAGGATTGTACAACACAAATAGTTAAAAAGGTAAATTATAGACTATAGTTAATAGTATAATTATAATAATTTTTTTCAGCAACTGTAACACAGTTACCACAATAATGCAAGGTGTCAATAATGGCAGGTGGTAAACCTATAACTTCTCTAATAAAATATATATATTAAAAAAGAAAGAGCCTTGCATCATGGCTGAGAAATAAGCAAATTCCATAACACCCCTCTGTTGCTTCAAGAATGCTCTGAACTGATACTGAACTAATTTAACACTATTAACCCCTTGGCAGTTTAATTCACATCTTGCACTTCTTTCCAAGCAGGATGAAGTTACCCTCATTTGCTCTGGATGTGAATGGCAGAAATTTTAGGGCCTAAAATGCTTTTTATAACGATGGGTTGAAATTTATGGCATTTAACAATGAATGTATCCTGAACCAAATCCTAAAATAAAATAATGCATCTCAAGCAAGAAACTGGACTGGAATGTATTTTCCTGCAAAGAAGTATCAATGACTTCAATTTACATTTTTCATTGGTTAAATTCTCTTCCACACTTAATGGGAAACCTCACATTTTCACTGACTAAGAAAATATCAGCTATTATATTTGAGAAGTGTTATAACAATTGCTTGTTTTTAATCAAGAATGAATACTACATTTTAAACAATGTTCTTTATGCATAAACCAAGATGACCATATAGATATTTCTTTGATTAGTTAACTTGAAATTAGTTGATTACTAATTTTGAACATCATTAAGTTTCTAGAAGCAGCCATATTTGGATATGATTATTTTTACTTAATGGGCTGATTATTACTTATTAATATCAGATTGTTTATGAAACTGTTTTGATGAATGAAATATATTTGCCAGGAGTTTTTATAATTAATATGACAGATTTAAGAAAATAGGGATCATCACTTTAATTTACAAGTTTTTAAGAAGTTTAAGAAGTAGATTATGATCTGACAATTAAAGCTAAAAAACATAATCAATACATTGTTCTAGAAATGATACTTTTTAAAAAAGATTTATTTCCTTCTGTAACACTTGACTATTTTCTTTAAATAGAAAAAAGTATTGTGAGTGTCACAGTGGATCAGCAGGCAGATTTCTCACCTGCCATGTAGAAGACTCAGGTTTGATTTCCGGAGCCTGCCCATGTAAAAAAAAGGAAGAAAAGTATTCCTTTCTCGGCCCTTATTTCCATGCAATTTTCTCACTTTTATATTTCATTTGTTCCTTAGGTATATATATTTTTTAGTCTTTCACATGTAACACTCAAATCAATTAAAAAGCTCTATGTTTTCCTATAACAATCATAAATGTTTTGAATATATTCATATGTTTTGAAAGATATCATTCTCAATTTAAGTAAAATTTTAAAAATAGTCAATAATTGCCACTGCAATTTCCTTTTTGCTTCATTTTATTGAATATTTAATAATTTTTCAAATGACTAAATTTTCATGCATAATTTTTGCATGCATTTGTAGATTTATTGCCTGTTTAGTTCAGTGTGATGTGAATCTGTTGTATTAAACTTTATAATTTCATTTTTCAACTTTATATTATCATATATAGTTTTGATAACTCAATCATACATACATACTCAAATAATGTATGAAGCATGACACTACATTTACATTTCGTTCCATTTTGCCTGATATTTCAAGAACTTTTATGGAATAACTTCTATTTCAATGTTATTTGGGGCATAGAGGTTGTTGATAGTTTATCTTCATAGAAGAACCTTTGTCTAGCTTCTGAGTTTTAACCACAATACATTTTTCTAAAGTATATAAGCTGGGCCCTAATTCTTTCTTGCTTATGTTTGTTTTCTATACTATTTTAAGCTAGATAGGTTTGCTGAAGAAAACCTGGCGCCTCAGTGGCTTACAACAGCAAAGGCTCATTTTATCCTCGTATTTCCTGTCCGTAGCGCACATGTGAGGCTGTGTCACATCTCGCCTCATTCCAAGCCCCGGGCTGATGGAGCAGCCTCTGTGGGGAATGTCAGCAGGTGTCATAGAAGAGTTTCAGGTTCTTCAAACATCTTCTTGGAAGTGACAATGGTTATTGCTTGCAGCATTTCATTAACCAAAATAAGGCATGTAGCTATGTGTGAATTCAACAGTGCAAGGAAGTGTAATGCTCCCAAGGGTAAGAAATTCAAAAGGAAGCACCAAATATGTGAAAGCAAGTAATGCAAGGTACCACATACATTTTTATACATTAACTTACTTTTCAACCCTCCACAGTAATTTTGTTTCTAGTATATTTCTTGAGAAGTTTTGGAGGCTGAAACCACTGATGAAATCTTCGAGATGATATTTTCAATAGAAACGTTTTAACCATTTAAATTCACGGGTAGAAGTATTATCATTGCTCGGTCTTTCTTTTCTTTCTTTTTTTTAATGCTTCCTTCTCCTTTCTTCATTTGTATCTTAATAAATGTCAAACGAGACTACTGATACCTCTTTACAAATGACTCTTTAAGTACTCTATTCATATAATAGTGCTATATATAATTCTTTAAAGAAAAACATTATAATTGGGTCTTGCTTTTTTGTTTTCTACTTCAAATTAAGTTTTCTTCGCTCCCTTATGAAACACATATCATTTGATTATTAATATAAGATCCACTTAATATCTGACCGTTCTTATTTTTATTGCTGTTTTCTTTTCATGAACTCTGTTTCTTCTCTGTATTTTATATCTTATCAAAATAACTCTTTATCTAAAGAATATGCACTTGTATTCATATAAAAGTTATTATTTTTAATTTTTGCATTATATTTTGAAACCTAAGAAGGAATGAATGTGTTTTCATCTTGTGGATTAGCTAATAAAATAGGAAGTATTTAGAATCATTCTTTAACCCTTTTATTCTTTATGGGTTTGAACTTCCCCATATCTCTTACTTTTTTATGCCTTTATGTTTCTTAGACCTGAATCTGATACTTTTTTGAATATCTGCTTTCCTTTTCATCACAACATTTCCATTACATGACTTTATATAACCAATTTCACGTATATTTAATAATATCATAACTTTTAAAAATCATTGTATATAAAATAAATACAAGCTAACATAGAAGCTATTAAGAAAATACATGTTAATTGTTTTTAACTTACAACATGGGCCACAGATAACTGAACCCTTTACATCAACCAGTCTTTTTGGAGTAACCCAACAATAGCCCATTTTCACAGTACTGGTTCTCCATCTCAGTTTAGTGGCACTTCAATCTCTACAAGATAGCCACACCATCAGTTCTGTAGTTTGAAGACTAATTGTAGGCATGGTCTACAAGACTGCAATATGTGCCTTGAAATACTGCTCAGAGAGGAAAATGTTCTTCCAATCAGCAATAGTTTGTGAGAATTCCAGGGCACAAACTATAGTTTTTTAATTCTGCTAGATAGTGCAAAATTCCAGGGAACTGAAATGAAGCTTTTCCTCTTTATTCTTTCAGAGGAATGTAATAGAAGAAATAAGGCCTCAATTAGAAAAATAGAACAACTGCACCATATACTTATTTCTTGACTTTTTAAAGAGAACTTATTTTCCCTTTGACTCTTGTTTAAAGTAATCACAACAATCTTTTGACTCTGGAATTTCAAAATGATCAACATTCAGTGGGCCATGGTGGTCCAGTGGCAGGGTTCTCACTTGCCATGCCGGAGACCCCAGGTTCGAGTCATCGTGACTGCCCCCCCCAAAAAAATCAATGTCTGCCACCTTAAAAATGTAATTACTCAATTTGTTCCCATCTCCAAAGAGCAAAATTAATGAACTTTGATTTGAAAACCCTCCACATTTATCATTTAATCTGGAGGAGATCATTTCTTGAATTTATTGTTTGGTAAGTATCTATATACTTATCACATAATGTGGAAATTAGTCTGAAAGAATATTTGTTTTTCGTTCTTGGTTTCTAAAGTGAGCTTATTTTCAGAATTAGTGGCTCAAGTGAAATGCATTAGATGATGAAGGAGCTAGAGTTCACTAATCAAAACAAAGCAAAATAGGCATTTAAAATGTCTGCCTGCGGGATGACTGTACTTTAAAGGCATTATAAAGAGAAGAAAAAACAGGTAAAGGAAATAAAAATGGTAAGTTATACTATTCGCCCCTGGGAACTTCTTATGCATGCAAGAATAGAGCATCAGGCCTATTTTTAAGACCTGTAACTATTGGAAATATTTTGAAATCTATGCCAAAGGTTTTTCATTGTTTACTGTAAACTATGCAATACAATTCAAGTCATAATTTTTAGCAGCAGTATCTGAAGCGGCATTAGTACCAAATGATGACAACAGCAATTTTTATTAAATTTTATTTTACCTTTTTTTGCTATGTAAGTGGAATTATTAGGTACTTTAATAACCAGACTACCTCTTTAAAATTACAACTGTGATTTTTCTTTCCAATTTTCAGTACATTTAATTATATTCTATGGTTCAAATTTCTTCTATAAGCTATTCATTATTCAAGAGTGTTCAAGAGTATCTGGAAAAAATCTATCATATAAGTCTCAATAATATTAGTTTTTTTCTTTAATAAATCCTCAGTACTCATGACCTCTAAAGCAAAATAAATAACATGTTTTTCTTGGCAGGTTGTTTTGGAGATATGAAAGTATGTGTGTGTGCATGTGTGTATATGTGAGTCTGTGTATATATTCAAATATATTGGCTCCTATTAATATTAAGCAACTATAAGTCTGTGATATAAGTGACTATGCCTAGAGAAGACTATGCCTGAGGAAACAATGACAGTATACAGAATGTAATCAAGCAATCTACAAGAAATGGTAATCTGCCTTGTTCATCAGGAAAAAAAGTGTTCTTGTCTAGTTTCACAACCAAAATATGTCCGATATTTCAATAAAATTGAAGGACAAAATAGAAAACATTTCCTGTAAATATTTTAAAAGTGGTATTAATAACCTTTTATTGAAAGTTATTTGTTTACTTCTCTCTCTCTCTCTCTCTCTCTCTCTCTCTCTCTCTGTCTCTCTCACACACACAGAAACTGCACTTCCTGGAAATCAGAGATTAGATCTTTTTTTTCTCCAATTCTCAAAAATATTCTATGGCATAGAGCAGAAACTTGAATTTACTGAGCAAATAACTGAATATTGGGAATTAAAATCCAAGGTCTTTAGAGTCTACGTGGAAGATAGGTTGGTATTTACTTTCAATCTTGTTCTGGTGTGAAGTGGGTTTAGTTTTGGGTAACAGGCTTTAATCTTGAGTCGGACTCATTCTATAGATGATAAATTCCCTGAAAACCATTTAAGTGGCCAGTAACTCACAGCATTTTCCCTTCAATTGTCTATATTCTCTGCAATTGCATCTTCTCTATGTTTTGATAACTAGTGAGTAATTGAAACTAGAGGTACCTTCAGTATATACAATGAAAGATACAAGGAGATCTCATTGCCAGATATAAGAAATTATGAGGAAAATTCACATGCCTTTATGCAGACTGTAATGGACTCTAACTTTCAGTGCTATACTTTTGCCTTAGTTCTTTTGCACTGGACTAATATGACTAGCAAAAAACTACTGTTTTTAAAATTAAAAAATCTATGCCTATGGCACATTGTAGACCAGCACTTGGTAACGGACCTGCTACTGAGTACTTTATGCCTTGTTGCCTTGTGGTCTGTATTGTGACAACTCTTTGTAGCCTTACCATTATAAAGAGAAAGCCATCATAACCATGTCCATGTTGTAAAAACTGGCAGTGGGTCTCTGATGTCACGAATCGGCAGAACATTTGTCCTTCTAGCCAAGGGGTGGCAACAGCTTCCAGTGTAGAGAATCTCTATGTTGCCACACCATCGCCTGTTTTGTCTCCCTGTCCTAGCTTCACTGTCATAAACAATTTCCCGTATTAAATTTCCTCTGATTTAAATACTCATAATCAATTCTGTATTCCTGATGGACCTTGTCAAGGAGGATAACTCATATGAGGCCAAGAAAGGAAATAAAATAAGAGAAACCAAATCATATTTGACCATATCAAAAATAAGAGTTTCAGTTCAGTAAAAAAAAAAACAAAAAAAAACTCAAAATACTAAACTAAAGGAAAGTGACAGACTGGAAGAAAATAACTGCGATATTTATAACAAATGCATTTTAATTACTAGAATATGAAAAGAACTTACTCAAAGCGTATGAAACTCAGGAAATTAAATTATTAAATTATTAAATGAGTGATGATATAAATAGGGAATTCCCAAAATAGGAAATAAATGTCAAATACGTAAAGAAGAATGTGGGTCACACAAATTCAAAACAATAAGGTTCTACTTTACACCTATCAGATTGAAAGAAATGAAAATGTCATATAATCTTACCTCCGCCTCTCAGAGAGCGACACATACAGCACGATGACTGATTCCTATTGTTAACTCAAGAGAAATTTTCATTGCCTAGAGTCCTTAATATCCTCTGGAGGAATTAAGAGGATGTCCACCAATTCCTTGCTTCAGTAACACATTTGTGTGTCACCAACTTTGAATTGCCATGGCAACAGTACTTCTTCAAACAGATAAATGATGGCATCTGCATTATAAATATGAAGAGAACTTGAGAAATGCTTCAGCTGGCAGCTTCTGCCATTGATATCATTAAATACTCAGCTGATGTCAGAGTCACATTTCTGGGAGCCTCATCATTTGCCAGTACTGATTTGATTCCAAGATTGAATTCTCACAGGCTCACTAGCCTGCTCACCATAGCTTCTGGGTAATACAGATTCTCCTCTGTGCTGTGAAGACATTACAAACCATGCAACAAGGGGCTCACTCCGAGGGTCTGATGTAGAGGATGTTGCCCGAGAGCACCATGTACGTTTGTGACACCATTCCTCTTGAACACTTATGGGAAGTTGTACTTGACCTCTACTGCTACAGAAACACTAAGGTGAAACAAAGAAAAGCAGGTTATTGCTGTGGACAAGGAAGATGATCAGGGTGAATGGACTTCCCAACTCCCGAATTTATTGCCTCTCTCCACTGGAGGTTGCAGGATGGCCTGAAGTCTTGCAGGTTTCTTCTCTACCTATTCAGTTTTTTTCTATTGGCATCTGAAGTTCTCAGCCTGTGACTGAAGATAGGTCTCAGCACTTCCTGCTTGGACTAAGTGATATTAAATTCCCCTTCTTCCATAGATTTTTAAATAGACTAGGGTAAAAAGTTGACAGAAAATCAGCATCAGTTTAGGTTTTAAAAAATCATGTCTTAGGATGCTGGCAAGAAAGTAGGAAGCAAGAATGTTCACAACACTGATATTAGCGATATGAAAATAGGCAGTTTTTAATAAAAACAAATTTGCATATACCAACAATTACCGTTCTCAGCTTCAATTCTTGTGCAGATGTACAAGGAAACTTTTACAAGGTGATTTATTTCAGCCTTGTTTGTGATGACAAACAGTTGGAGGCAAACTATGTTATACAGTGTTCAGGTAAGGAATTAGATTGTTAGAATAACAAGGTTAGGACTTAAATATAATGTTAAATAATAAAATAAAAAAGATGAAACTGAAATTTACTGTGCAAGACCGTTTGGGTAAGTTTAAAACTAGATGACTGTGATTTTAACCAATGTTTATTGAGAAGCTACCCATTTAAACAATAAGCATACTATTGATAGAAGAGGAAATTTTACTGTAGTGGGGTTATGGTAAAAATCAATACAAAACAAAATGTAAAACCAAAGATTGGCCACAAACGGACAATAATGACACCATGATCATGAACTTCAAAGAATGAGCAACTCAATCTGTACTTCTGAGATCATGTTTCTTAATAGAACAAGACCAGCATTTTCTTTTGATTAAGTTGAAAATGCCTCCTTTCTTTAGTGTGATTACATAATAAATGGTAAATATGCTAATGTATGTAGCAATTGGTTGGGGTTCACAAAAACTGCATATGGGATTGTGAGACTAATTTGTGTATATTAAATGTAGAACATACATTAATTTTAAAATATGGAACAAAATAAAGTCAAGTAAAATTGGTTTGGGTGATTCATTAGTATACTAGATTTAAATTCATTTCTTAAAAATATTTAGATATTATCTTAGTATGAGTAACTGATGTTAGAAACGTCTGAATGTTTGAATTTTAATATAGTTCAGTTGTGAAAGAGAAGATAGCATTTCCTCAACATATTTTGAACAAAAACTTATGATCCTGTGCCAAGTTGATATGTTTTATTTAACTTGACAGTTTAAAAATCACGATTAAACTAATCAGTACTGTTAAGAAAGATTTAGTTGATGATTCAGAATTTTTAGCACTCCTGAACATAAAATTGACTCTTGAATCAATGATCTACTGAACAACTTTGTCCAAATTCACTGTGAAGATTTAAGGTTGATTGCCCTTGATATTTTATATTTGGTTTATATGGGAGGGCTGAGTATGGTGTTAAACATTGACACAGAATAGGAGAGAGAAATATTCCAGATTATTTAGAACACAGTTTATTTTTTTCTGGTTGAAATGGAGTTGTATACACAGACATTGGAGTCAGTAATAGTATAATAAAAGGCACACAAGTACCTTTATTTATTGATATTTTATTCCTTGGCTGCAAGTAAATTTAAAACTTTGCTTAAGATTACGAGATGAGAAAAAATGAAGGAAAAATTCTGTGAGCTAGGAAAGATATACAATTGTGTACTTGTAACATTTCCCATACAAGCCTCTTTACCACTTCCCCATGCTAGGAACTTACTCAACTATCATATTCAATGTTTGGACAAATTCATTTAATCTACTAAGCCAACTCTTAACAGCTTTCCCATTACCTGGTTTGAATACCAAGTGTTTGAATTACCAATTGTAATTTTTGAAGGGATGGCTGCTCTGAGGGCGATAAGGAATATGGTATGTCCATGTGATATCATATTTCCTTGACTATCTGTTCTAGTTTGCTAGCTGCCAGAATGCAACACACCAGAGACAGATTGGCTTTTAATAAAAGGGGATTTATTTTGTTATTTCTTCAGAGGAAAGGCAGCTAACTTTCCACTGAGGTTCTTTCTTACGTGGGAAGGCACAGGATGGTCTCTGCTGGCCTTCTCTCCAGGCCTCTGGGTTCCAATAACTTTCTCTGGGGTGATTCCTTTCTGCAACTCCAAAGGCCTGGGCTGAGCTGCGAGTGCTGAGATGAGGAATACCGAGCTGCTTAGGCTGCACTACCTTGCGGTCTCTCATTTAAGCACCAGCCAATTAAGTCAAACGTCCTTCATTGCAGCAGGCACACCTCCTAACCGACTGCAGATGTAAATCAGCAACAGATGAGGTTCACGTACCATTAGCTCATGTCCGCAGCAACAGAACTAAGTACGCTCACCTGGACAAGTTGACAACTGACTCTAACTACCACACTATCTTTACAGCAAAGTCGGTGCCTGGATCAGAGGTACTATATCCAGGTGACCTGAAATAAAGAATACTCAGAATTGACTATTTTAGACCTTTAATTGTGCTTTCTGAATTTGTCTGTATGATAGAACAAGCAATGCATAGAATCAGTGTCAGTGCCTTTTGGTGTTCACTTATAGCCCAGACGCTACCAATAAAAGTAAAAAAAAATAATCCACTTGCTTCTTCAGCATGGCCTTTGTCCCTGGAGGATTTAATTCATGAGCATTTTCAATCAATTGCTTTCCTGTTGACTCGGGTGCTGTTCCTTATCACATTAGCTATTTCGTTGGGTGCTAGGAGAATGCTTTGTCACTTAGCCCAACAGTGCCTGGCCTCAGCATGCACATGCACACTCATTTCATGAACCTAGGTCACTACATCTAGGGATCTGATTAAGATATTTGCCTTGGCATTCCAATTGTCTTCTTAGCTGATGACTGGCTTTTGTTTTGTTTTTTCTAATGTAGGGGCTTCACATAACTCATTCTAATTGTTCCTCAAAACTCCCACAAAGATTTCTGTAATTGAGTGCCTTATACATGAGAAGGTTGTTTTAGTCTACAGTTATTAAGTGTCGGTTTTCCTACCCATACAACAAGACCATTGGCCCAAACCGAGGCATGTATGATTATCCATATACTCACTGATAGTGGGAACGTAACTTTTTTTCCCGCTAATTAACAGTTCAATTTCACTCACTCTTCAGACTTATTCCATAGGTTTCTTCATCTGAAGGGTATATTTACTTGCTGTTTTCAAGTAAAATGGCCTTTAATCCATAGACCCTCATAAGTAAAAGAAGTAACATGCATTGTTTGTAGTAACAGAGAGTCTTAGACCACACAGCAATGGTCTTTAGAGAACTTCATCATGGGTTACATGGGGATGAAGCAACCTGCTTATGTATGTGGTGAACTTTCTGTGAACTGTCTCCTCACCCCTCCCCATAGCAAGCAATTGATTACTCCACTTATACCTTTTTTAAAACCCTTTTTATTGTGAAGTCTAAGACGTATACAGAAAAGCAATAAATTTCGAAGTACATTGTAACAAATACTGAATTTGTTTATTAGCTCAAGTAGTTTTGTCATAGATATCCTAAGATTTTCCAAATATAGTATCATGTCATCTACAAATAATGAAAGTTTTACTTCTTACTTTCTGATTTGGATGGTATGCCAGTTTGAAACTGTAGTGTATCCCAGAGAAGCCACATTCTTTAATCCTGATTCAATATTATTGCTTGAATATGTTTTGATTGTTTCTGTGGAGATCTGACCCATCCAATTGTGGGGAGAACCTTTTGATTAGGTGGTTGCTATGGAGATGTGTACCCATTCAATGTGGGTTGGTTACTGGAGTCCTTTAAGAGATAACCATTTTGGAAAAAGCTATAGAGCCAGCACAGACAGAGGTATTTCCAAATGCAGAAAGGAAATGCTCTTGGGGAAGATGTTTGAAACCATAAGGCAAAGGACCAGCAGACACCAGCCATGTGCCTTTCCAGCTGACAGAATTGCTCTGGACGCATCAGCCTTTCTTTAGTCAAGACATCTTCCCTGGATGCCTTAGTTTGGACATTTTTATGTCCTTAGAACTGTAAACTTGTAACTTAATAAATTCCTTTTCTACAAGGCAACCGATTTCTGGTTATTGCATTTTTGGCAGTATTATCACAATAAAACAGATGCTTTTTATTTCTTTTTCCTGCACGAGTGCTCTAGCTAGACCTTCAAGTACTATGGGGAACAATAGTGGCAACAGAGGACATTCTCATTCCTGATCTTAGGGGAAAGGCTTTCAGTCTCTTCTCTTTGAGTTTATGCTGGCTATATGCCCTTTATCATATTGAGGAAATTTCCTTCAATTCCTGCATTTTGATGGTTTTTATCAGAAAAGGGTGTTGAATTTTTCAAATGCTTTTTCAGCATCAATCAAAATGACCTTATGATTTTTCCATTTTGATTTGTTAATGTGCTGTATTATATTGATTGCTTTTCTTTTGTTGACCCACCCTTGAATTTCTGGTACAAACCCCACGTGGTTGTAGTGTACAAGTCTTTTAATGTGTCGTTGGATATGATTTGCTAATATTTTGTTGAGAATTTTTGCATCTATATTCATTAGAAATATTGGCCTGTAATTTTCCTTTCTTATAGCGTCTATACCCTGTTTTGGTATTAGAATGATGTTCGCTTCATAAAATGAGTTGGGTAGTGTTCCTTTCTCCTCATATAGAGGTCCTTCTTCCTCAATTTTTTTGAAGAATTGGAGCATGATTGGTGCTAGCTCTTTTTGAAATGTTAAATAAAATTTCCCTGTGAAGTCATCCAGGACTTTTCTTTGTAGGAAGATTTTTGATGACTGACTGAATCTCTTTTCTTGTTATTGGTTCATTAACATCTTCTATTTCTCCTCAAGTCAGTGTAGGTTGTTTGTGTGTTTCTAGGAATTTGTCCATTTCATCTAAGTTGTCTAGTTTTTTGGTGTATAGTTGTTCATAGTATCCTTTTCTGATTTTTTTAATTTCTTCAGTATCCATAGCAATGACCCCCTATCATTCTAATTTTGTCTTTTTAATCCTTATTTTTTTAATTGTCAGCCTAGCTAAGGGTCCATGGATCTTATTGATTTTCTCAAAGAAAAAAATTTTGGTTTTATTGATTATTTCTTTTGATTTTTAGTTCTCCAAATCATTTATTTTTGCTATAGTCTTTGTTATTTCTTTTATTCTATTTGCTTTGGGGTTAGTTTGCTGTTCTTTCTCTAGTTCCTTCAGGTGAGAAATTAAGTCCTCAATTTTTGCTTTTTCCTCTTTTTAAAAAATGTAGGCATTAAGGACAAAAAATTTTCCTCTCAACACTGCTTTTGATATGTATTCTCATTTTCATTCATCTCCAGACATTTACGTATTTCTCTAGAAAATTCTTCTTTGATCCACTGATTATTTAAGACTGTATTATTTAATCTCCAAATATTTGTGAAAGTTCTGGTTCTTTGGTGATTATAGCTTTTCAGCTTCAATCCATTGTGATCAGAGAGAGTGCTTTGAATAATTTAAACATTTTTAAATTTATAATGACCTGTTTTCTGTCCCAGCATATGATCTAATCTTGAGAATGTTCCATGTACACTAAAGTTTAATGTATATCCTGAGGTTTTGGCATGTAACAATCTATATATGTCTGTTAGGTCTAATTCATTTATCAAACTAAGTTCTCTTTTCCTTGTTGATCCTCTGTCTGGTTGTTCTATCTATAGAAATGAGTGGTGTATTAAAGTCTCCCACTATTATTATTGAAACATCTATTGCTCCCTTCAGTTTTGCCAATGTTTGTCTCATGTACTTTGGAACTCCTTGATTAGGAGCATAAAATTTTATGTTTGTCATTTCTTCTTAGTGAAATGTCCCTTTTATTAATATGTAGTTTTCTTCATTGTCTCTTATGGCATCTTTACATTTAAATTTTATTTTGTCTGATATTAGAATAGCAACTATTGCTTTCTTTTGGTTACAGCTTGAATGACCATCTTCTTCCATCCTTTCACTTTCAATCTATTTATATCCTTGGGTCTAAGATGAGTATTTTGTAAGCAGCATATAGATGGATCATGTTTTTTAATCCAGTCTATCAATCTGTATATTTTACTTGGTGAGTTTAGTCTGTTAACATTCAAAGTTATTACTGTAAAGACATTTCTTTGAATTTGCCATCTTATTTAGCTTTTATTACTCAGATCCATATATCCATCCCCTATTTTTCTTTTTATCCTTTAAGCTACCTTTACCAGTACTGTTTGGTTTTGTACCCTCCTCCAGATCCACTCTCCTGTCTTTTATTATTTCACCAGACAGAACTCCTTTTAATATTTCTTTTTTTTTTCTACATGGGCAGGCACCGGGAATCGAACCCGGGCCCTCTGGCATGGCAGGCAAGCATTCTTGCCTGCTGAGCCACCGTGACCTGCCCTTAATATTTCTTGTAGAGCTGGTCTCTTGTTGACAAATTCTCTCAGGCTTTGTCGGTCTGTGTAAATTTTCAACTCTCCCTCAGTTTTGAATGGCAACTTGATTGAATAATGAATTCTTGGCTGGAAATTTTTCTCCCTTTAAATCTTAAACTCAACATGTCATTCCCTCTCTGCCTCCATGGTTCCTGTTGAGTAGTCCAAACTCTGTCTTATGTGATTTCCCTTGCATGTGATGAGTTGCATTTCTCTCACCACTTTCAGGACTTTCTGCTTCTCTTCAACATTTGACAGACTGATTAGTATATTTCTAGAAGTAGGACTTTTTGGATTTATTCTATTTGGAGTTTGTTGGGCTTTTGTGATTTCCATACTTATGTCTTTTTACAAGGGTTGGGAAGTTTTCCCCCATTATCACCTCAACTAATCTTCTTAGCCCTTTAGTCTTCTCTTCTCCATATTTGTGCACTTCTTATTGTCCAAAATTTCCATGAGATCCAATTCAAATTTTTCCATCTTTTTTTTTTTGCCATTTGTTCAGGAATGCTTTTGACTTCAATTGTCCTGTCCTCTAGTTCACATATTCCTTCTTCTGCCTCTTCAAATCTCTAGTATATGTTTTTGTGTGTCTCTAGTATATTTTTTAATTTTGCCTACATTATCTTTCATCTCTGTGATATCTGCTATTTTTCTACTTATTCTTTTAAATTTTTCTTTATGCTTTTTAGTGTCTCCATATAAAGGATTCAGCTCTACTTCAGAGATGAGCTAGACAGATAGGCATTTTGCCAGACTGAGCTTTCCATTTCTTCCTAGCTGCCAGTTCCACAGTCTAAGGTCATTCCAAGCAGAAACATAGATGCCACCAGTACCATTGGGCTCACAAGGAAAACCTCCACTGAGTTGCACACTGACCATTCACCGGCCCCAGGGTTGGCAGCTTTCAGGGCACACCAAGACCAAGACCTGGCTGGAACTGTACCTGGTCTCCATCCAGCTCACCCAACTGCCACAATCAGGGAGAGTCGGGCCTGAGGGAAGAGGAAGCTGAAGAGCACTATCTGCCAGGAAGAAATGGAAAGTTCAGTTTCCATTTCTAAGCATGGCTTGAGGTGTGGGAGCATGGCACATAAAAGATAAGGATAAATCTGTGTTTTAGAAAGTACAATGTACAAAAATATGTGGTATCAAGTACGAAAATAGAAGTGGGGATACAGAGGGATATAGGAAAAATGTGTGTGTTGTTATTGAATTTAAATTGATATCAAACTGAAAATGAGAATTATGTATTTAAAATGTTAATCCTACAGCACACAAGAAAAACAGAAAAAAAATCCAGATAGAAATGAGAAAGCACTAATATAATACAATGAAAATAATCAAATAAATGTAAATTAGGTATTAACAGAACTGACAGATTAAAAAAAAGGTATAAGATATACAAAGACTAAATAACAAAATAGCAGAAGAAAGTCCTTTATCACCTGTAGTGACTTTAAATGTAAATGCATAAAACTCTCCAGTTGAAAGATAGAGATTGACAGAATGGATAAAAAAGCATGGCTCAACTATATGAAGTCTGCAAAAGATTCATCTTAAATTCAAATATGCAATTAGATTGAATGTAAGAGGATGGAAAAAATATATATCATGCATGTGGTTACCACACTAATATAGCTGAGATAGCTATATTAATATCAGGAAAAATAAACTAAGTCATAATAGTTGTGAGGGCTAAAGATGGTCATTACATATTGATATAGGGTGCAATTCACAAAGAAGTAACATTTATAAATATATATGAACTTACCAGCAAAACCCTAAATATATGAAGAAAATATTGACAAATTTGAAGGGAGAAACTGATAGTTTTACACTAACAGTAGGAGACGTTAATACACCAATCTTAATAATGGAGAGAACATCTAATCAGAAATCAATCAATAAATAGAAGTCTTGAACACTATGCTAAACCAACTAGACCTAAGAGACATTTATAGAGCACCTCACCCAATTAAAACAGAATATATATTCTTCTGAGTGCATGTGCATCCACTCCCCATATGTTAGGTTACAAAATAAGTCTCAAAAAATAAAAAAAATTACCGGGCGGACAATGGAGGCTCAGTGGCAGAATTCTCGCCTGCCATGCTGGAGACCCGGGTTCAGTTCCTGGAGCCTGCCCATGCCAAATAAATAAATAAATGTTGAAATCATACAATGCTCATTCTCTGACCACAGCAGAACAAAGCCAGAAGTCAATAACAGCAGGAGAAATTGAAAATTCACAAAAATTTTGAAATTGAACATACTCTTAAACAACCAATGTATTAAAGAGGGAATCAGAAGCAAAATTAGAAATTGTACTGGAATTCCTTGCCAAAGTATTAATAAATAAAAGTCATCCAAATTGCCAAGGAAGTAAAACTTTCCATATTTGCAGATGATATAATTCTGCATACTTAAAATCAAGGAAAAAAAACACAGCAAAGCTCCAAATGCTAATAAACAATTCCACAAAGTGCCATGGTACCAGATCAACCCCAAATGTCAGTAGTGTTCCTACACACAAGCAATGAACAATCGGAAGAAGAACTCAAGAAAAAAATTCAATTTACAATAGCATCTAAAAGAATCAACTATCTAGGAATGCAACTATCTGTTTGTAGTACACAGAAAACTACAAAATATTGCTAAAATAAATCAAATTCATTAATACATTGAAGGATATTTCATGCTCATGGATTGGAAGAATGAATATCTTTAAGATATCAATCATACTTGAAACAATTTCTAGATTCAATGCAATTCCAATCAACATTCCAAGCACCTTCTTTGCTGTGATAGAGAAGTCAATCATCAAATTTATGTGGAAGGGTAAGAGTACCCAAATTATTAAAGTCATCTTGAAAAAGAAGAACGAAGTTGGAGGACTCACATTTCCCAACATTAAAACTTATTATAAAATCACAGTAATCAAAGCAATACAATACTCACAGAAGAACAGGCATATAGAGCAATGGAATAGGTTTGTGAGCTCAGAAATCAACCCTCACATTTACTACCAAAGATTTTTGACAAGTTACAAAAGCCACTGAATTGGGAGGCGATAATCTCTTCAATAAATGATGTTTGGGAAACTGGATCTCCAATTACAAAAAACAGAAAAACAACAAACAAAATAGCAGAGGACCCCTACCTCATACTATATCAATCAAAAAAATCAATTCAAATTAGGCCTCAAAGACCTAAATATAAGATTTAGAACTATCACACTCTTAAAAGAAAATGTGGTAATCAACTTCAGGATTTGTGTTGGGCAATGGTTTCTTAGACTTTACACCCAGAGCACAGGCAATAAAAGAAAAAATAGATAAATGGGGTTTCATCAAAATTTAAACTTGTGTTCCTCAAAGGATTTTATCATTAAAATAAAAGGAACAACTTACACTATAGGGAAAAAAAATTTGGAAACTACTTATCTGATATTGGTTTAATATCCAGAATATATAAAGGAATCCTTCAAATTAACAATGCAAGGCAAACAATCCAACTGAAAAATGGGCAAAATACTTGTATGCACTTCTCTCCAATGAAGTTGCCATAAAGCACATGAAAATATGTGCAACACCATTGTATTAGTCAGGGTTCTCTAGAGAAACAGTATCAACAGGAGATATCTGTAAATATGAGATTTATAAAAGTGGCTCATGGAACAATGGGGATTCGAGAGCCCAAAATCCATAGGGCAAGCTATTAGGCTGGTAACACCAATGAAGGTCCTTGATGTACTCCCCAGGAAAGGCTGGCTGGCGCAGGAATGCAAGAGTCCAAAATTCATAGAGCAGTCTGCCTAAGGCTGGCAACTTTGATGGAGGAACTTGATAAACCCCATAGGAGAGGTTAGCTTGCTGAAGAAATGAAAATTCTCTCTTCTCCCTTTAAAGTCTTCAATTCATTGGATTAAATGTAACTAATTAGATTCTCTTGTTGTGGAAAACAAACTCTTAATTGAGCATAGATGTTGTCAGCCACAGATGCAATCAAATGACCAATGATTTAATAAACCAGACTTCCAGTTTATCAACCACCCATGAAATATCCTTGCAGTAACAGGCCAGCTCTTGCCCAACCAACCGGACATCATCATCTGGCTAAGTTGACACCTGAACCTAATAATCACAATCATTAATCATTAGGGAAATCCAAATCATAACCACAATGAGACACCAATTCACTTCTATTAGAATGGCTGCTATTAAAAAAGGGAACATAAGTGTTTGAGACACCTATTCACTTCTATTAGAATGACTGCTATTGAAAAAAAGGAATATAACAAGTGTTTGAGAGGTTGCAGAGAAACAGGAGCACTCATTCATTGTTGGTCATGATTCAAAATGGTGCCGCTTCTGTGTCAATTTGGCAGTTTCTCAGAAATCTAAGTATAGAACTACCATTTGACTTAGCAACCCCACTTCTCAGTATATACCCCAAAGAATCAAAAGCAGGGAGTTGCAAAGATAGTTGTAAACTGATGATTATAGTAACATTATTCACAGCTATCAAAAGATGGAAGGAACTCAAGTGCCTATCAGTTGATGAATGGGTAAATAAAATGTGGCATATACTACAGTAGAATATTATTAAACTGAAAAAAGAATGCAATCCTGACACATGCAACAACATGGATAAATCTTGAAGACATCATGTTGAGTAAAATAAATGAAACAGGAAAGGACACGTATTGTATGATATAATTATTTGAAATAATTATAATAAGCAAACTGACAGAATTAGAATCTGGGATAGTGGTTACCAGAGGACAAAGTGGGGACAGGGAATGGGAAATTAAGGTTTAAAATGAAAAGGGTTCCTATATGTAGTGATGAAAGTGTTTCAGTAATGGATGGTGGTGATCATAGCACAACACTGTAAACTTATTAGCACTGAAATATATACCTGAATGTGATTAAAAGAGGAAATGTTAGATTGTATATACGGCAATAGAATAAAAATTTTTAAAATAGTTACGCAATGCAAAAAAAAAAAAAAAAAGTAGAACTTTATCCTGAGAAGTTGTGTTATTTTGCTGGCTGCTGAAATATGATATACCAGAACTGAAATGGCTTGTATTATGGGGTATTTAGTAAGTTGCAAGTTTACAGTTCTAAGGAAAGGGACATGTACAAATTAAGGCACCGCCACTCACGAAAGACCAATGGGTCAGAAACCCACTTGGTTTCTTTCTCAGCTGGGTAGTCATGCGGCTGGTATCTGTTTGTCCCTTGTTCCTGGGCTCCATTGCTTTCAGCTTCTGTTCCTGTGGGGGTTCCTCAGTTTGCTTCTCCAGGACTAGCTTTCACCTCTTCACTTCCATTGGCTCTCCCCAGGTTCTGGCTTGCTTAACATCTCATGGCAACATCTGCTGGGCTCCAAGCATCTCCAAACATCTGTGTCTTTTTTTTCCCACATGCCTGCATCTGTGTTAGCTCTGCTGTGAAGTTTCTGTTGGCTCTGAGACTTTTGTGCTTTCTCCCAGATTGCTCTTCTTTTAAATACTCTAGTAAGCTAATCCAGACCCACCTAGAATGGGTGGCGTCACATCTCCATCTAATCAAAAGTTTATGGTTTCACCATGGAAATAATCTAATCAAAAGATTCCAACCTACAGTATTGAAACAGGATTAAAAAAAAATGGTTGCTCCCACAAGATTGGATCTGATTAATACATGGCTTTTCTAGGGTACATAATACTTTGAAGCAGGCACAGAAGTCATATAAGTTTATTTAGCAGAAATGCAACATATACTTTTAAATATATATATATGATGTTTCAAATAACTCCTATAACTCAATAACAAAAAAAAAAAATACAAATGAACCAGTTAAATTTGGCACAAGTTTTGAACAGAACTTCACAAAGGAAAATATAAGCTCACGAAAAAGTGTTCAAAATCAATATTCCTTAGAAATATGCAAAGTAAAACCAGAATGAAGGTATACACACCAATCTAGACAGCTGCATGTAAAAAGACTGAAAATGTCAAGTGTTGACAAAACTTGTGCAATTGCAATCATAAACTGTTGGTTGGAATGTAAATGGTATAGTCTCTTTACAAAGCAGTTCAGCAGCTTCTTAATAGAGTTAAACATACACTTACCATATGGCCCACTGTGCTAGTTAGGGTTCTCTAGAGGAACAGAACCAACAGGAGAGATCTGTGAATATGAATTTATAAAGGTGTCTCACACACCTATGGGAATGGAAGAGTCAAAATCTGTAGGACAGGCTGTGAAGCTGGCAGCTCTATGAAGGGTCTAGGTGAACTCCACAGAAGGGGGTCACTAGCTGAAGAAGAACTGAAAGAGTCTCCATTCTTCCTTAAAAGCCTTCAGCTGATTGGATTATCACATTGTGAAAGACATGCCTTAGTTGATCTCAGATGAATCAACCACAGGTGCAATCAAGTAACTGATGATTTAATACACCGGCCTTTTGGTCTATCAACCAGGCACAAAATATCCTTGTAGCAATGGTCAGGCCAGTGCTTGCCTGACCAGACAACTGGGCATCATCACTTGGCCATGTTGACACCAGAACCTAACAATCATGCTCACCAACTCATTTTAAGTTATATATGAAGAAAAATTAAAATATGTCTTTAAAAACACCTCTTTAAGAATTTCTGTAGCAGCTTTATTCACATAATAAAAATGGAAAGAGCCCAGGAGTATATCAATAGGAGAATGGATTAACAGTCTGTAGTATATGTTTACAATCAAGTACTCATTAGGATTAAAAAAGAAATGAAATATTAATCTATGCAACAAAATGGATGCATCACCAAAGCATTTTGTTCGGTGAAAAAGGTCTTAGTCATAAGCTTGAATACTGTTTGAACCCATTTTTATAAGTTTGAAGAACAGGAAAAAACATTCTGTGAAGGAAACAAAAGCTACAAGATAGTTTGCATAGGATGAGGTTTCATAGATTGACATTGAGAGAATAAACAGCAGTCTGAAGGAAATATCTGTGCTGATGGTAAAGTTCTATATGATAGAGGTTATGTGAATCATTATTTGCATAATTTCATTGTATGTATTTTAAGAGAAAACCAAAACAACTATTGAACTCCAGTTAACACAGCTGTAGGGCTTATGAGTCACACGCAAATGGTTATAAAACATTCAAATGATATTTGAATTTCAGGAAAGACTGGGGTGACTTAAAGAAAACAAGGCTTATTGCATCCAAATAAAAATAATAATTGGAACTGCTAAGGAAGCATTTCCCAGAAGTACATTGACAAATGTGATTGGTACACAAATCATTTATAGTATAAATAGGAGTATTGATTTGCAAACAAATGGTTCTTATCAATCATAATAACTGACAGCTAATATTTATGGTGGGTTTTCTATGCGGCCCACATTTTTCTAAATACTTTACATTACTTACTTCATTTAATTTCCACAACCAAAAGGTATAATTAATACATTCATGTTTCAAATAACAACTTAGAGAAACTAAGTGGCCTATAAAAATGATCCAGTTATTAATAGCAAAACTATACTATATGCCTCAACTTTTCCCGAAGTTGAATATTTTTTGGCTCTGTTACATGTATATCTGTGACATTTAAAAATAATATTTGCCTAGCTACTACTTCTTTTGTCCTTCCTTTATTCTTTATTTCTTATCTCTCTCTCTCTCTTTTTCTTCCCATGTGAAAGAGGAACCACAGATGCCAACAGAGAAGGCATCTCCCTCTTGATACATTAATTTGGACATTTCAATGGCCTTAGAACTGTAAATTTGTAACACACTAAATCCCCTGTTAAAAAAGCCATTCCATTTCTGGTATATTGTATTCTGAAATGTCCAAATTAATGTATCAAGAGGGAGATACTTGTCTGAGGAAAGGCTGCTCTGTCACAAGGGAAGTTAATGGCAAAGTCTTCTGGCCCTTCTCTCCTGTCTCTGGTTTCAGTGGCTATCTCCAAAATGCCTTGGGGCATTTCTCTCTCTCTCTCAGCTTCTCCTGGGTCATTTTATTTCAAAGCTCTTTCTCTCTGGGAGCTCTCTTTAAGGACTCCAGTAAGGGATTAAGACTCACCTTGAATTCTGCCACATGAACACATGGCCACAATTCGTCAAAAGGTCCCACACACAGTAGCTCTTTCCCCACAAAAATGGATTAAAAGAACATAACAGACAATATCAAATTAATTCAACCAAGAAAATGTTGAATTATTGGCCCCTGAACTAATGAAAATTTCCATATTTTCCATGTCATATATAGGCCAGAGATTAGGGTCTAGTTAATTCAATTTAATAGTCTATGTAACAGAAAAAAAAACATTAATAATATAGTCAATAGATTAGGTAAACATTAGAAATATCTGTAGCTTAACACAATAGACATTTTCTTCTCAATCTCACAAATTCAAAAGTACATGTTCCGCAGTTGTGGGGAGAATGGAAAAAGACATTGGATTCTGCTCCAGATAGGCATTCAGGAACAGAGTCTGAAGGAGTCTCTGCCATCTGCAGCATGAGGAATTGAAAACCCTCCACTGGCATATAGTCAGCAGAAAACAAGAGGAGATAAAATGAAGTCGCACCCACATTTTAATCACCTAGGCTGAGAAAATAGGTATTTCTTATGTTCATTGTTTCCATTACTAGGAAATGTTGATTAGAGTACCAGTTTTGAGCAGCAACTCTACATGGTAGAAAGAGACTACAGATTCTTATTGCAGAGTTAGCTACTTCTGCTACAGAAAGATTGCCTGAATTTCAGAAAATTTCATATTAGAATTTTCATCCCTTAAGCAAATGAGGACTATCAAAGAAAGTGCTTTGAAGATACTTATAACTGATGTATACTTGTTTAGTCAGCCACAAGCCATAATCAAAGGGACAAAAATTGTTTCAAACCTGGCAAAATAGAAGATGTGTATGTTACTTAGCTCAAGCTCACAAGACAGGGTTAGGCTAGCATACTGAGTCATAAAAGTACAACAGTCATATTTCTTGTCATGGAACAAATGCAGCATTGGTACTCAAGAGGACAGGTTTTACACTTTCGAAAGTTTCTTATTATTCCCTACATTGATCTCCAGTTGTTGCTTGACTGGAAGCACACATTATGAAATGCTGATAAAACTGCCAAAGAGACAGAGAAGCAAGGTGTTCATTGCTTCCAATGACATAATTAAGAAACATGGAGTGATATGAGAATTAAGATGGCCCCAATCAATAATGTAAATCAAAGAATAAAAAAGACAAACTTCTTTTATTCTAAAATAGAAATAAAACTGTAGATCATGCCTAATTTGTAGAGTACAATACATATAGTATGCTTAAGATTTCAAACTTCTTATATTGCTTTGTAAATGAAATTAAACATATACATCATTCTAATAAATATCCCCCTGAAGATTGTGAACTTCAGAAGTGGGAAAACCATTAAAGGCAACGTATTTTATATTTGTATCCCTCTATCTCAGGTTTTAATTATTTTCCTATAAAGAATTTATGGTTTCTATTCCACAGACATTGTTCAGACTTTTAATAGACATTCGTAAAGGTATTGCAAACAACAAGCTTCAAAAACAATAAACTCAACAGCTATGATTTATTTAGTTGTATAAGTCATCAACCTAATAGAACATTTCAAAATAGCAGGAAAAGACTTAGAGATAGAGCTTAATTCTTTTGTGGCATCAAACTATGAGCAATGGCAAATTCCAAATGAAAGCAATGAATAGTTTTTAAAAAGAGGTGTTAACAGGCCAGGGGAAGATGACAGAGTAGGGAACTCTAAGACTCACTCCTCCAAAAGATCTAATTAACATATGGGAACTGTCTGAAACAACTGTCCTTGGGCTCTAGAGGACAAGGGTATTGTAGAAAATCCAGGACAGAGAAGAAAAAAGAAGCTAGGAATCTCCAAAAAAGGACTGTGAATAGCTTGCCCCATGGCACCTGCCAGCACACATCCCCCACTCTTGAGGCATGATGCCTAGGGTTCTGGTCCCTGGCTGATGGCTGCTGATGGAGAGAGAGAGGAAAGTCCTCTTCCCCGAGAATAAGGGGTGCATGGCTGAGCACTGATAACAGCTTTTGATCAGCAAAATTGCATCAATGGGTCCTGGATTGGAGCTGCACTTTTAGCCCACTCCAGAGAGGGGTGGCCATGGCCATTGTTTCAACACTATTTCTGACAGGGTTGAAAGCAGTGGAGGTTTAAAAACATGGAACCTCCTTAGGGCTCTGTGTGGGCAGGCCAAAAGAGTGCCACTTCAGGAAGTAGTCATAAAGCCTTTTGGGAGAACACTCTAAATGGCTGATTAAGTAGAGACTGGGATCATTTCTCTACCCCCCAAAAAACAACTAGGGATCAAGCAGAAAAGACTCAGGTGCTCTGCAGATCAATGAGAGTGTTACGCAGCATGTGGGAAAGTGCGGGATGAAAAGGTGGAGAAGCTGTGGTAAGAGATAGTGAGTAAACCTCCACAGGACCAGCTCTTGATGTCTAACCCCCACTTTGGGGACAGAAAGTTCAGGGCTTCTGGTCCTTATAGGTGGGACACTGTATAATGATAGGGCCATAGAGGTCCACCCTCCCCCAAAAAGGGAAGGACATGGCTTTTAGCCATCAGATTTGGAGTACTGGGACCTATGCTTTCAATTTGCTTGCACCAGTGCTCTTATGCCAGAGTCCGGAAATGACAGGTAATTAAGAGGAGCCTACCTTCTGAGGACTGAGGGGAAGTGGTTGACAAAGAGCAGCATCTGCTGGCAGATGAGGAAAGCACACATCTGGGAAGACATCTAAAAGGCTTTTGAGTGAAGAAGGCTATATGATGAGCAGGCCAGGAACGTGTACTCTGTAGAAGTGATATTAAAGGCTTTTTTGATGACTTCACTTGACCCTTTCTCAGGGCCTCTGTGGAACTGCTTTGTGTCCCCTTTGTAGGTCCCTAGCCCAGACCTAGTTCAGCAATACTGAAGAACTAAGGGCCAAAGAAGAGCATTAACACAAAGTCAATCAACAACACAATATTTGACAAGAGAGAGAAACTGACCTTCAGACTAAACACATCAAGGTAATACACTGCACAGACACCACAAAAAACCTATGACTCACACTAAACCATGCTCCCTAATTATGCTCAAACTCTTTCAAAAATGGAGAGAGAATACTACCTAACCCATTCTCTGAAGCTAACATCACCCTATTACCAAAAACTGATGGAGATACTACAAGAAAGGAAAATTACAAGCCAATTTCTCTCATAAATCTAGATGCAACAATCCCCAACAAAATGCTTAAAAATTTAATACAAATGCACATTAACAGAATTATGCACCACAACTTAGTGGGTTTAATTCCAGGTATGCAATGGTTGCTCAACCCAAGAAAATCAATTAATGTAACATACCACATTTAAAAAATTGAAGAAGAACAACATGATCACCTCAATTGATGCAGAAGAAGCATCTGACAAAATCCAACATCTTTTCTTCATAAAAACATTTTGAAAGATAGAAATAGAAAGAAAATCCTCAACATGATAAAGGGCATATGTGAAAAACCCACAGCTAACATTGTACACAATGGAAAAGACCAAAAGTTTTCCTGTTCAGATCAAGAACAGGTCAAGGCAGTTTAATTGAACAGCATAAGTACATAGAACCTTGAATAGGGCATGAGATCTTGTAGGTTTTTCCAGGTTAGTGTGATGCCCTGATAAATTCCAGAGTGATTTGAATAGTGAATAGAGAAGTATTTGCAAATCCCCTTGGAGGAATGGGGAGAAAGGGGGAAAATTTCAAGTTCCCCATTTGGAGAATTCCTGATATTCTCATAAGCAGTGGGGACAACAAAATCAATAGGTTGAGCCCTCAATCTTAGGGTTTGTTCTGATGAAACTTATCCCCACAAAGGATAGGCTAAGCCTACTTAAGATTAAGTCACCCCCAGAGAACCTCTTTTGTTGCTCAGATGTGGCCTCTCTCTCTCTCTCTCTCTCTCTTTCTCTCTCAGTCAAAATGGCAAGTGAACTCATTGCCCTCACCCTCTCTACATAGGACATGACTCCCAGGGTTGTAAACCTCCCTGGCAACATGGGACAGAAATCCTGGGATGAGATAGGACTCAGCATCAAGGAATTGAGAAAACCTCGACCAAAAAAGAGGAAAAGAGAAATGAGACAAAATAAAATGTCAGTGACCGAGAGAGTTGAGAAGTTATACTGGAGGTTATTCTTATGCATTATATAGATATCCCCCCCTTTCTTATGGTGTATTAGAGTGGCTAGAGGGAAATACCTGAAACCATAGAGCTGTGTTCCAGTAGCCATGTTTCTTGAAGATGATTGTATGATGATACACCTTTTGCAGTGTGACTGTGTGATTGTGAAAATCTTGTATCTGATGCTTCTTTTATCTACAGTATGGACAAATGAGTAAAAAATATGGATAAGAAATAAACAAATAATAGGGGGAACAAAGGTTAAAATAAATTGAATAACTTGAAATACTAGTGGTCAATGAAAGGGATTGGTAAGGGGTATGGCATATATGAGTTTTTTCTTTTTTCTTTCTTTTGCTGGAGAAATGCAAATGTTCAATAAAAATGATCATGGTGATGAATACACAACTATGTAATGATATTGTGAGACATTGATTTTAACCATGTCCAGAATGTTTGTAAGTCAAGAGGGTCTGTATGTTTGTTCATTGTTTATAATAAAAATATTTTGTAAAAAAAAGGACAAGTCAAGGGTGCCCCTGTCACCTCTGTTATTCAACATTGTGCTAAAAATCCTAGCTAAAACAATTAGGCAAGAAAAAGAAATAAAATGCACCCAAATTGTAAAAGACATAAATGTTTATTATTTGCAGATTATAAGATCCTATACCTAGAAATTCCCAAAACTCCACAACAAAGTTAGTCTAGCTAATAAACAATTACACATGAATACAAGATCAACAGACAAAGACTAAATAGTCTTTCTATATATTAGTAATGAGCAATCTGAAGAGGAAAACAGGAAAAATTCCATTTACAATAACACTAAAAGAGCCAAATAATTTAGGTATAAATTTAACCAAGTATAGTAAGGACCTGAACACAGAAAATACAAAATATTGATAAAAGAAATTAAAGAAAACCTAAGTAAATTTCATGTTCACTGATTGGAAGACTGTACATTGTTAAGATGTCAATTACACCCAAATTGACTTACACATTCAGTGTAATTCCAATCAAAATTCCAATACCTACTTTAAAGAAATATGAAAAACAATATCAAATTTATTCAGAAGACAAGAGAAGCCAAATATTCAAAAACATATGGAAAAAGAATAATAAAGTTGGGGGTTTCACACTTCCTGACTTTAAAGCATTTTAGAAAGCTACCATGCTCATGGTACTGGCATAAAGAAAGATATATTGACAAATCAAATTGAATTGAGATTTCAGAAATAGACCCTCACATCTATGGCAAAGTTAATATATGGCAAGGCTGCCAAGTCCACACAACTAGGACAGAATAGACTCTACAACAAATGGTGCTGGGAGAACTGGATATCCACATGCAAAAGAATGAGAGTACCCCTATCTTAAACATACAAAAATGAACTAAAAATAGATCAAAGACTTAAATATATGTTAGCACCATAAAACTCCTACAAGAAAAACTCCTAGAAACATCATCAAGATCTTGTGTTAGGCAATGGTTTTTAGACTTTACACCACCAAAAAAGCAACGAAAGGAAAAAATATAGATTAATGGGACCGCCTCAAAATTAAAACTTTTGGCCTTTAAAGTATTTTGTCAAGAAAGTAAGGAAGCAACCCATTCAATGGGAGAAAATATTTGGAAACCACATATCCAATAAAGGTTAATATCCAGAATAGGTAAAGAAATTCTACAACAAAACAATAAAAAGGTAAACAGCCAAATTAAAACATGGCCAAAAGATTTGAACAGATATTTTTCCAAAGAAGAAATACAAATGTCTAAAAAGCACATGATAAGATGTTCAACCTCACTAGCCATTTAGGAAATGCAAATCAAAAGCATGACCTATCACTTCACACCTACAAAAATTGTCATTAAAAAAAAACAAATCAGAAATTACAAGTGTTGGAGAGGATGTGGAAATATAAGAAGACTCATTCATTGACTGCTGGTGGGAATGCAGAATAGTGCAGCTGCTGTGCAAGACAGTTTGACAGTTCTTCAGCAAATAAAGTATAGAATTTTAATATGATACAGCAATCCCATTACTATGTATATACTCAGAAGAAATGAAAGCAGGGACATGAATAGACATTTGCAAACTGATGTTCATAGTAGCATTATTAACAATTGTCAAAAGATAAGCGTGTCCCAAGTGTCCATCAATTGATGAATGGAGACACAAAATGTGGTATATACACAATGTAATAGAATATTATACAGCTGTAAGAAGGAATGAATACCTGATGCATATGCAATATGGATGATCTTGAGGACATTATACTGAGTAAAGTAAGTCAGACACAAAAGGACAGCTATTATATCATCTCACTGATGTGAACTGATAATAATGAGCAAACCCATACAGTTCTAATCATGATTATAGGTTGTTATGCCAGCTTGAAACTGTTGTATACCCCAGAAAAGCCAAGTTCTTTAATCCTGATTCAATATTGCTGGATGGGATCTTTTTGATTAAGTTGTTTCCATGGAGATGTGACCCACCCAATTATTGGTGGGACTTTTTGATTAAGCAACCTCCTTGAAGCTGTCTCCAATGATTCAAGGTAGGGTGACTTACTAGTGTCCTTTAAGAGGGAACCAGTTTTGGTAAAAGCCTCAGAACCCACACAGCCAGAGACTTTGGAGATGAAGGAAGAAAATGCCGAGGGAAGCTGTCTGAAATGAGAAGCCAAAGACCCCAGAAGATGCCAGCCACACGCCTTCCCAGCTGATAGAGGTGTTCCAGACCAACTGGCCTTTCTTGAATCAAAGTATCTTCCCCAGATGCCTTAGTTTGGACATTTTTTATAGGCTTAGAACCATAAACTTGCAATTTAATAAATTCCCTTTGTAAAAACCACTCCACTTCTGGTATATTGCATTCCATCAGCTTTAATAAACTTTTTAAAAATACGGAAGGATAGAATGGGAATAGGGAAAGGGAGCAGATGCTTAGCTTCTGTTCAGGTTGGCTATGAATGCTTGGCAAGGGATAGTGGTGATGGTAACACATGATTATTAATATAATTAACCAAGCTGAATTATGCTTGTGAATGTGGTGGAAGGAGAAGTTTGAGAACATATATGTTACTAGAGGGAAAGTTAGAGAATAAAACATGGTACTATATAACGCAGTGAGCCCTGTGGTGGACAATGGACTGAGGTTATTTTACCAAGATAAGAACGTTTGCTCATGAATTATAACAAATGTATGCACTATTACAAGATATTAATAATAGGGTGGTATATGGGGAAAATATATCTAATATATACTATGATTATAGTTAACAGTAATATTTTAATATTATTTCATCAAAGATACCACATTCAACAATCAACAATTGGGTGTATATAGGAATATTGTATTTTTTACATGACTTTTCAATAAACCTACAATTTCTCTAATTACAAATAATAATAATTTTAAAAGCATTATGCTAAGTAAAAGAAACCAGAAACAAATTGCTACATATTATATGATTCCATTTATATAAAATGCACATATAAATAAATTTGCAGAGACAGAATTAGTTCAGTGGTTTTATAGGGCTGGGGAAGGATAGAGCAACTGAGAAGTGACTGCTGAGGGGCATAAGGTTTTTCTTTTAATGAAAATGTTCTAAAATTGACTGTGGCGATGAAGGCACAATTCTGTGATTTGTGATGGTACACTTGGATGGATTGTATGCTATGTGCATATATCTCAGTAAAACTGCTTTAAGAGACATAAAGGAACTATAGAAGCAGACAATCTTGGGCAACATTTTGCCAATTTCAAACATCCAGGAGAGGTAGGAGAAAAAAAAAGCATCGTTAGATCACCAGAAGGAAGATCATTAAATATGTGATAACTATGGTTCATCAGAAAAGCAGTAGAGACAACCTGGCAGAGAGAAAACAATAACTTAAAAACCATATTTCTTGAGGTGATTTTGTACTTTCCACTAGTTTCATCTTTTAATCATAAAATTAAAGGGTGGAACTATGTACTAAAATTTATATGACTTTTATACTTATACACAGATTTTATCTATCGATCTACATAAATTTTCAAATGAGAGAAATAAAGGTAAATCTGTGACTTGGAAAAATGAATGTATTTTGACAGAAAATGATCTTTATTAATTAGTAAAATGACCTTATGAAGGGAGAAATTTTAGGTTGTATATATGTTACTAGAATAAAAGGTTAATAAAAATCATAGAATTCTACCACACAAAGTGAAACCTGATAGTATAATTATACTATCAACTATAGTTAATAGTATAATTATAATAACATTGCTTCATGAGTTTTAACAAAGCAACCACACCAATGCAAAATGTTAATAATAGGGGATACTGTGTATGTGAGGAGGGGTATATGGGGATTCTGTTCTTTTTGCATGACTTTCCTCTAAAAATGCAACTTCTCTAATTTTAAAAATTGAAATTTGAATATAAAATACTGATGTGTGTATTCTGAAATACATTTTTACAATTGCATGTAAGATGTTTTTATATTTATATTTTTTCAGTTCACAGATCACAAAATAAAGATGATATACCACAGTGCACATCCTCTTTAATTTGCAGGAGACTTTCTTAATTCTTTTATCCATCAGATGAGTATGTCTTTTATGTGCCAAAACATATAGGATCCAAAAGATTCTGAGTTAAGAGGCTGAATGAACATAATTTTTATTTAATGGTAATACTGGGACATCTACAAATAAACATTTCTTGTTATCTACATAGAGAACTTTCTGGCAATATCCAAGACTCACACTCAACTATTTTATGACTATTGAAAACTTTATAAAAGTCACTCAGTGTTTTCACATATTGACTTATATAAAACTCAGATTGTCCTAAAAGTTTTTATAAATGTTTCTTGGTAGTAGTAGTATATAAACTTCTGGAATCCTCCTCATACCAGTTTGCCTTTACCACAAAATAAAATATAACATCTAAAAATTAATATATGGGGTGTGCCATGGTGGCTTAGCAGACAGAGTTCTCACCTGACATGCCAGAGACCTGGGTTTAATTCCTGGTGCCTGCCCGTTCAAAAAAAAAAAAAATAGTGTGTAGTTCTCCAAACATTAATTTCACTAGATTTTATACAATTGGTGCCTGCCTATGCCAAGAAAAAAAAATTAATGTATGGTTCTCCAAACATTAATTTCATTAGATTTTATACAATTATTTCTAATGCATTGATAACTAATTTATTTATTTTAAATGGTGATAAAACATACATAAGATAAAAATCATTTTAGCCATTTTAAATGGACAATCCTTGACATTAAATGCGTTGATGGCACTGTGTAACTTTCACCACTATTTATTTTAAGACCATTTTCAATCATTCCAAATCAGAACTTATACTAATTTAGTAATAAATCCCCATTCCTCCTTCCATTTATCCTTCGTAACTGCTATTCTGCTTTATGTCACTATGAATTTTCTTATTCCAAGTATATCATATAAGAGAAACCACATCACATTTGTCCTTTTGTGTCTCATTTACTTCATGCAACATATCTTCAAGATTAATCCATGCAGAAGTATAATATCAGCATTTCATTTTTTATGGCTGAATAATATCTGATTGTATGGATACATCCTGTTATGTTTATCTATTCATCTGTTGATGAACACCTGTGTTGCTTAAACATTTGGGCTATTGTAAATAATGCTATCATGAACGTTGGTATACAAATATCTGTCTGAATCCCTACTGCCAGTTTTTTAGGGTATATACCTAGAAGTGGGATTACCAGGTCATATGGCAATTTATTTTTAATTTTCTAAGGAACTGCCAAACTGTCTTCCACAGCAGCTGCATCATTTTACATTCTTACCAATAATGTATTTCTCTGTATACTCACGAACACTTATTTTCAGATTTTTAAAATAGCCATCCTAGTGGGTGTGAAGTGGTATCTTGTTGTAGTTTTCATTTGAAATTAATAATTATGTTGAGCATCTTTTCATATACTTATTCATTATGTGACTATCTTCTTTGGCAAAATGTCTATTCAAATCTGTGCTAATTTGAAGCTATCGTGCACCCCAGAAAAGCACATTTTAATCTTGACCCTATATTGTGGGGGCAGTCATTTCTTTTATTCCTGATTCAATATTGTTTGTGGAAACTTTTCATTAAGTTATTCCAGAGATATGACACACCCAATTGTGGATGTGACCTTTGTATTAGATGGAGATGTGACTCCATCCATTCCAGGCAGGTCTTGGAGTTTTTTAAAAGAAGAAATATATTGGAGAGAACAGAGCTGACACAGATGCTGACACTTGGAGAACAGAGACATGGATGCTTGGAGATGCTTGGAGTCCAGTAGACATTGCCATGCAGCTTCCCATGAGATGTTAAGCAAGCCAGAACCTGGAGAGAGCCAAGGGAAGCTGAGAGATGAAAGCCAGCCCCAGAGAAGCAAAGTGAGGAACGCCCACAGGAACAGAAGCTGAAAGCAGCAGAGCCCAGGAGTAAGGGATCAGGCGGTTCCAACCACATGGCTTCACGGCTGACAGGTGTGTTCAGAAAAGCGATCAGCCTTGTTTGAGTGAAGGCAACCTCTTGTTGGTGACTTAATTTGGACACTTTCATGTCTTTAGAACTGTAAACTTATTAAAATTCCCTTGTTAAAAACCATTCCATTTCTGGCATATCGCATTCTTGCAAATTAACTAATACAAAATCCCTGGTTTATTTTCTAATTGGGTCGTTTGTCTTTTTCTTGTCAAGCTGTAAGAGTTTTTCACATACTCTGGATAATAAACCTTATTCAAGATATATGATTTCCGATTTTCCAATTTTCTCCCATTCTGTCAGTTGTCTATTCACTATTTTGATGCATAAAATGTTGTATTTTGATGTTCATTTTGTCTATTATTTCTTCATTGCTTGTGCTTTTGGTAGAAAACCTGTAAGTGCATTGCCTACTACAAAGTTTTGAAGATATTTCCATATGTTTTCTTGTAAGAGTTTTATAGTATTGACTTTTATATTTTGAATTAATATGTGTATGTGCTGAGAGGTAGGGAGAGACATTAATTCTTTTGCATGTGTATTTTCCATTGTCCCAGGGCATTTGTTGAAAAGACTATTATTTCCCCATTGACTGGACTTGGTACCCTTGTCAAAAATCAACTGGCCAGAGATATGTAGATATATCTCTGTATTGTCAATTGTATCCCATTGATCTATATGTCTATTCTTGTGTCAGTACCATGCTATTTAAGTTACTGTAAATTTGTAGTAAGTTTTGGAGTCAGGAAGTGTGAGTTCTCCAATGTTTTTCTTCTTTAAGAGTGTGGGGGCCCTGTGCAAGTGCATATGAATCTGACTATCACTTTTCCATCTCTGCAGAAAAGACTGCTGTAGTTTTGCTAGGGATTTCCTTGAATTTGTAGATCTCCTTAGGCAAAATTAACAGAGAAATATTGTCTCCCATTTATTTAGGAGCATTTCATAAAATCTCCTAAATATTTAATGCACCTTTTCATTTATTTAGGTCTTCTTTAGGATTTAGATCATCCTATACAGAATGTTTTTCTATTTATTTAGGTGATCCTTTTAAAAATAGCTTTCCATTTATTTAGGCTTTCCCAAATTTCTTTTAATATTGTTTTGTGTTTTCAGTGTTCAAATCTGTTTACCTCCTCGGTAAAATTTATTCTTAGGTATTTTATTCTTTTAGATGTCATTATAAATGGAATTGTTCCCCTGATTTCCTTTTAAGGTTGTCCATTATTTGTGTATAGAAACCTAATTGACTTCTATGTATTTACATTATATTCTGCAACTTTGCTGAATTTATTAGTGCTAGGAGCTTTATAGAGTATTCTTTGGGATTCTCTTCATATAGGATCATATCATTTATAAATAGGGACTATTTTACTTCTTTCTTCCCAATTTACTGTCTTTTATTTCTTCCTCATGCCTGGTGGCTCTGGCTAGAACTTCCAGTACAGTGTTGAATAACTGTAGTGACACCAAGCATCCTTGTCTATTCTTGATTATAGAAGAAAAGGTCTCAGTCTTTTACCATTGAGTATATTTGCTGCTTTCCTACACACTCTTTATTATGTCCAGAAAGTTCCCTTCCAGTCCTAGGTTTTTTAGTGTTTTTATCCTGAAAAGATTTGGGTTTTCATCATGTCTTTTCTGTGTTAATTGAGAAAATCATCTGATTAAAGTGGTTTATTACTTTGATTCACTTTCTTATGTTGAAATTGTCTGTGTCACTGGAATAAATATCACGTGATCATGGTGCATTTAAGCTCATAAAGGTAACAAATATGGTAAGATTTTATTTCCCCACTGCTACTGTAATAAATTACCTCAAAATTAGTATCTTAAAACAAAATTAGTGAAGAGGTGGGACAAGGTGGTGGCATAGTGAGGTGTGGAATTCAGCTTATCCTCCTGAATATCTAGTTAACAACCAGGAATAGTACAGAACAATTGCTGAGGAAACATCAGTTACCAGACACACTGAGTACACCAGTCTGAACAAGGTGGAATGGCTGAGATTCCACACAGAACTGTAAGTACCCCAAGTTGTGGAGGCCAGCACCTCTCCCCACAGGCTAGTTCCCTATGGGGAAAGGAAACAGACTGTACTAGCAGCAAGGGATTAGCTCAACCAAGCTCCAATTGCAAAATTAATTAACAAATGTTGGCTACTAGATATAGGCCCCCAACACAGATAAACCTGGAGTAAGCACTAAAGGTAATAGGAGTTTTTGCCCTAGCAGAGAGGGGGCAGGGCTAATGAAAAAATAAAAACAGAGACATTTTCAGTTGTACAGCAGAAAATATGGAAAAGGGCTGGACCTCAAGAAAAGGGGATACATAGATTCATGTACTAACTTAAGTCCTTGGTTGACAAACCTGAGGAACAGGGTCCAGTTTTAAAAATGCTTTCTCTGACTTTTTTATTCTCTTTGACATATCATTAGATAGAATTAGAGGCACTCTCAGGCTCCACCACTGCCCCAGCCAAGGGCATAATTAAGCTTGTCTGAGAGACAAAGTAACTAGTCAGGTGAAAGGAGTCAATTTCCTAAAGTATGTGTCTTCTCCAAGAGAAATATGGGGCCCACCTCAAGTGGAATCACTCTTTCAAGGAATTCAGGCCCCAGGGACTGGAAAGTTGAAGCAATTAAAGCCATCCTACAACCTCAGCTCTGTCTCAATCATGTCCCCAACAGGGAGCGTCTGCTGAAATTAAAATACTGCATCACTTTAAGCTGGTGGGAAGCCATGGGCAGACAAATGCCACATGCTGGCAGGACAGGAAAAGCACAGAGTCTAAAAGCTTCATAAGAAAGTCTGACAAATTGCTAGATCTTACCCTCAGGGAAACTCAGGCTGGCTACTCTTTTCTTCTGAGAAATGGACCTGTCTCAACTGGAAAAAAATCTAACTGGGGTCTATAATATCAGAGGAGACCCTCCTCAAAAAAAAAAAAGAGAGTCTATATAGGTAGGGAAAGAAACATAAAAACAAGAACTGAAAAATTCTGATCAGTTAAACAGAACCTATGCTAGAGGTCTAGAATAAATTGAACTGAATGTCAAAGAATAGATAGAGAACAAAACCATTCAGCAAGAAAATCCTAGATAAAAGAGTGAAAGCAACCTCCAGAATAAACTAATTAAGGAAATCAAATGCCTAGGTGCCAGCAAAAAATAACAAGTCATACTAAAGAAAATCAAAGATATGGCCCAGTCAAAGGAACAAACCAATACTTCAAATGAGATGCAGGAGTTAAAACAACTAATTCAGGATATTTGAACAGATATAGAAAATCTCATCAAAAAATCAAATCAATGAGTTGAGGAAAGATATAAAGACACTTGGTAAACAAAAAGAAGAACTTGAAATATAGAAAAAACAAATCACAGAACTTATGGGAATGAAAGGTACACTAGAAGGGAAGAAAAAAAAACAATGGGAAACCACGACAATAGAGTCAAAGAGGCAGAAGAAAGGATTTGTGAACTAGAGGACTGGTCATCTGAAATCTGACACACAAAAGAAAATATATGGAAAAGAATGGAAAAATATGAGCAGGGTCTCAGAGAATTAAATAACAATGTGAAATATATAAACACATGTGTTATGAGTGTCCCAAAAGGAGAAGAGAAGGGAACAGGAGGGGAAAAACTATTGGAGGAAATAATCACTGAAAAATTTCCATCTCTTATGAAAAACTTAAAATTGCAGATCCAAGGAATGCAGCATACCCCTTTCTCTGCAGAAACCATTGGGGTGAAAGACAGTGGCATGATATAGTTAAGATTCTAAAAGAGAAAAAACTGCCAACCAAGAATTCTATATCCAGGAAAATCATCCTTCAAAAATGAGAGGGAGATTAAAATATTTTCAGATAGATAGTCACTGAGAGAATTTGTGATTAAGACACGCTTAGCAAGAAATACTAAAGACAGCACTATAGAAAGACAGGAACAAGCAAGAGAGAGAGAGGTCTGGAGAAGAGTGTAGAACTGAAGACTATCAGTAAAAGCAAAAAGAGAAAAAAAATAGATATGACATATAAAATCCAAAAGACAAAATGGTAGAAGAAAATACTGCCTTTATAGTAATAATATTAAATATTAATAGATCAAAATCCCTAATCAAAAGACATAGACTGTAGAATGGATTAAAAAACAGGATCCATCTATATGCTATCTACAGAAGACTCATTTTAGATCCAAGGAGAAAAAATATTTTGAAAGTGAAAGGGCAGGTAAAGATATCTCATGCAAACAAAAATCAGACAAGAGCAAGAGTAGTGTTCTGGTTTGCTAGCTGCCAAAATGCAATATACCAGGAACAGAATGGCTTTTTAAAGGGGGAATGTAATAAGTTGTTAGTTTACAGTTCTAAGGCTGAGAAAATGTCCCAGTTAAAACAAGTCTATAGAAATGTTTAATCTAAGGCATCTAGGGAAAGATACCTTGGTTCAAGGAGGCCAATGAAGTTCAGGGTTTCTTTCTCAAATGAAAGGGCATATGGTGAATACAGTCAGCATTCCTCTCTCATCTGGAAGGGCACATGGAGAGCATGGCATCATCTGCTAGCTTCTTCTCCTGGCTTTCTGTTTCATGAAGCTCCCTGGGAAGCATGCTCCTTCTTCATCTCCAAAGGTCCCTGGTTGGTGGACTCTGCTTCTCATGGCTATGTTGTTTTACTCTCTCTGAATCTCTATCTTTCTCCAAAATGTTTCCTCTTTCATAGGACTCCAGAAACTAATCAAGCCCCACCCAAATGGGTGGGGACCTCCAGCTAATCCAGTTTAACAACCACTCTTGATTCAATCACATCTCCAGGGAGATGATCTAATTACAGTTTCAAGCATTCAATACTGAATAAGGATTAGAAGAAATGACTGCCTTTAGGGATTAGGATTAAAACATGGCTTTTCTACGGCATATACATCATTTCAAACTAGCACAAGTAGCTATACTAATATCCAACAAATTAGACTTCAAATGTAAAACAATTAAAAGAGACATTGTAAAATGATGAAGACACTGTGTATTAATAAAAGGATCAGTTCAACAAGAAGACATAACAAGCATAAATATTTGCACACTGAGCCAGAATGCTCCAAAGTACATGAGGCAAATGCTGACAACACTTAAGACGGAATTAGAAACCCTACCATAATAGTTGGGGACTTCAATTCCTGCTCTCATCAATGGATAGAAAATCTAGACAGAGAGTCAATTAAAAAAAAACAGAATTTGAATAATCTGATATATGAACAGATTTAACAGATATTTACAGTACAGTATACTTCACCACAGCAGGGTACACATTTTTCTCAAGGATGGGCCATATGCTGGGTCACAAGGCAAGTCTCTATAAATTTTAAAAGTTTGAAAACATACAAAACATTTTCTCTGTTCATAATGGAACAAAATTGTAAATCAATGATAATAAGCAGAGTGCCAGAGAATTCACAAATATATGGATGCTAAGCAATGCACTCTTAAATAACCAACAATTTCAAGGAAGAAATTATAAGCGAAATCAGTAAATATCTTAAGGCAAATGAAAATGAAACCACAACAAATCAAAAGTTATGAGATTCAGCAAAGGCAGTGTTAAGAGGGAAATTTATTCCTTTAAATGCCTATTTTAAAAAAAGAAGAAAGAGCAAAATCAAGGAATTAGCTGTTCATTTGAAGAAAAAAAACTAGAGAGAAGAAAAACAGCAAATTAACCCCAAAGTAAAGAAATGGAAAGAAATAATGAAGATTAGAACAGAAATAATAGAAATTGAGAACGTGAAAACAATTGAGAAAATAAACCAGAAGTTGGTTCTTTAGGAAAATCAAGAAAATCAATGGACCCTTAGCTAGGTTGACAAAAAAAAGAGAGTATGCAAATAAATACAACCAGAAATGGAAGAGGAGACATAATTATTGGCCTTGCAGAAGTAAAGTAGGTAATGAGAAGATACTATGAGCTATTATATGCTAATAAGCTAGACAATGTAGATGGAATGGACAACTTCTTAGAAAGGCATGAATAAAAAGCATTGACTGGTGAAGAAATTGACAACCTCAACAAACCAATCACAAGTAAAGAGATTGTATCAGTCATCAAGAAACTCCCAAAAAAGAAAAGTCCAGGACCAGATGCCTTCACAGGTGAATTCTACCAATCACTCAAGAAAGAATTAGTACCAGTCTTGCCCAAAGTCTTCAAAAAAATTGAAGAACAGCAAAAGCTACCTAACTCATTCTATGAAGCCAACATCACCATTATACCAAAGCCAGATGAAGATACATTAATCTCTCTAATGAAAATAATGCAAAAATACACAACAAAAATACATGCAAATTGAATCCAGCAGCACCGTAAAAGAATTATACATAATGACTAAGTGGTATTTATTCCAGGTATCCAAGGATGGTTCAACATAAGAAAATCAAAGTAATACACCATGTTAACAAATTAAAGCAGAAAAACCACATGATTATCTCAATTGATGCAAAAAACATTTGAAAAAATTCAACATCCTTTTCTGATGAAAACACTTCAAAAGATAGGAATAGAAGGGAACTTCCTCAACAAGATAAAGGGAATATATGGAAAACTTACAGCTAACACATCCTTAATGGGAAAAGACTAAAGCTTTCCCTCTTAGATCAGGAATAAGACAAAGATGCCCATTGTCACCATTGTTATTCAATTATGCTGGAAGTTTTAGCCAGAATAATTAGATAAGTAAAACAAATAAAAGGAGTCCAAATTGGAAAAGAAGTAAAACTCTCATTGTTTGCAGATGGTATGATACTATATGTCAAAAATCCTGAAAAACCTACAGCAAAGCTATTAGAGCTAATAAGTGAGTACAACAAAGTGGCAGGCTACAAGATCAACATCCGCAAATCCGTAGATTTCTACACACTAGTAATGAGCAATCTGAGGGGGAAATCAAGAGAAAAGTCCATTTACAACAACAACCAAAAGAATCAAATATTTTGGAATAAATTTAAATAAAGATACAAATGATTTATACAAAGAAAACCACAAGAAATTGCTAAAAGAAATTATGGAAGATAATTCCATAATATATATAAATAAATATAGTTAAGATGTTAATTCTACCAAGATTGATTTATAGATTCAATGCAATACCAATTAAAATCCTAAACACTTACTTTACAGGAATAGAAAAACCAATAGCCAAATTTATTTGGAAGGGCATAGGAAGGGCAGAGTGCCCCAAACAGTAAAAATATTTTGAGAAAGAAAAATGAAGTGAAAGTTTACACATTACCTGACTTTAAAGCATATTATGAAGATACAGTGGTCAAAACAGCATGGTCCTGGAATAAAGATAGATAATACTGACCAATGGACTTGAATAGAGGGTTCAGAAACAGACCCCTGCATCTATGGATAATTGATATTTTATAAGGTGGTCAAGCCAACACATATGGGACAGAGCAGCCTCTTCAATAAATAGTGCTTGGAGAATTGGATATTCATATGCAAAAAAAAAAGTCAGAGTATCCATATCTCACACTTTATATAAAAATTAATTCAAAATGGATCAAACAGCTAAACATTAGTGCTAAGACAATGTTCTAGTTTGCTAGCTGCTAGAATGCAATATACCAGAAATGGAATGGCTTTTAAAAGGGGAATTAAATAAGTTGCTAGTTTACAGTTTTAAGGCCAAAAAAAAATCTCAATTAAAACAAGTCTATGGAAATATCCAATCAAAGGCATCCAGGAAAAGATACCTTGGTTCAAGCAGGTCAGTGACGTTCAGGGTTTCTCTCTCGAATGAGAAGACACATGGAAAATACATTTAGGGCTGCTCTCTCGACTGGAAGGGCACATGGCAAAAACAGCGTCATCTGCTAGCTTTCTCTCCTGGCTTCCTGTTTCATGAAGCTCCCCTGGAGGCATTTTCCTTCTTCATCTCCAAAGGTCACTGACTGGTGGACTCTCTGCTTCATGGTACTGCAGCATTCTCTGCTCTCTCTCAATTTTTCTCTGAATCTCTCTCATTCTTCAAAATGTCTCCTCTTTTATAGGATTCTAGTCAACTAATCAAGACCCACCTGAATGGGAGGAGACACGTCTCCACATAATCCAGCTTAACAACCACTCTTAGTTGAGTCACATCTCCAGGGAGATGATCTAATTACAGTTTCAAACATACAGTACTGAATAGGGATTAGAAGAAATGGCTGCCTTTACAAAATGGGATTAAGATTAAAACATAGCTTTTCTAGGGTACATACATCCTTTAAACCAGCACAGACCATAAAACTTTTAGATGAAAATATAGGGAAATATCATTAAAATCTTGTAATAGGAGGTGATTTCCTAGACCTTACACCCAAAGCACGAGCATTGAAAAAAGAAATAGAAAAATGGGAACTCCTCAAAATTAAACACTGTTGTGCATCAAAGAATTTTGTCAAGAAATTAAAAAGGCAGCCTATGCAATGTGAGACAATATTTGGAAACCACATATCAGATAAAGGTTTCAGTATCCAGAATATATAAAGAGATTCTTCATCTCAACAACAAAAAGACATACAACCCAATTTAAAAATGAGCAAAAGGTTGAACAGACACTTCTTGGAAGAGGAAATACAAATAGCTAAAAGGACATGAAAAAATGCTCAACTTCACTGGCTACTAGGGAAATGGAAATAAATACTACAAGGAGATATCATCTCATAGCCACTAAAATGGCCATTATCAAAAAAAACACAAAGTGACAAGTGCTGGAGAAGATGTGAAGAAAGAGGCACACTTATCCACCATTGGTGGGAATGTAAAATGGTACAACCACTCTGGAAGGCAGTTTGGAAGTTCCTCAGGAAGCTAAGTATAGAACTTCCATATGATCCAGCAATCCCATTACTAGGTATATATTCAGAGGAATTGAAGGCAAGGACATAAATGGACATTTGTACACCAATGTTTATAGCAGCATTATTTATGATACAGCCTAAATGTCCATCAATGTACACATGGCTAAACAAGCTGTGCTAAATAAACATGATGGAATACTGTGCAGCTATAAGACTGAGTAAAATCATGAAGCTGTAACAATATGGATGAAACTTGAGTACATTATGCTGAGTGAAATTAGCCAAAAATAAAAGGACACATACTGTATGGTCTCACTAATATGAACTAACATTAATGAATGAGTTTTAGAGTTGAAGTTAAGAATGCAATTTATCAGGAGATAGAAATGGGGTAGAGCTTGGGCCTTTGGTGCTTAAGGAATACAGATTGTGCAACAGGACTGATAGTAAAAATTCAGAACTGGATAGCACAATGCTACCTGATTGTAGCACAATAATATGAGTACACTGAATGAAGCTGAATATAAGTATAATTGAGGGAGAAGAGCTGGGGACATGTATGAAACCAACAGAAAAGGTAGATATAAAGACTGAGATGATATAATTTAGGAATGCCTAGAGTGAACAATGATGGTGATTAAATGTCTAATAAAAAAACGTTTTTGCATGAGGGAGAACAAATGAATGTCAACATTGCAAAGTGTTAAAAATGGATGGTATATGGGAAAAAGTACAATCAATGCAAGCTAGTGTCTATGGTCAATAGTAACATTGTAATATGCTTCCACTGAATGTAACAAAGGCATTATGCCAAAACTAAATGTCAACAGGTGGTGTACATGGGGGAGGTGTGTGGACTCTTTGTAGAACAAAAGGAACTGTTTTCATATAGACTATCGTGTGGCTAGATACTTACGTTAGATTGTATGATGTGTGACTAAAACTGTTTAAAAATGAACAGAGAAAAAAAATGAACAGAGAAACAAGTGCTAGAGAAAACGTGGGGAACCAGATTGTTCTAGTTTGCTAGCTGCCAAAATGCGATATACCAGAAATGGAATGGTTTATAAAAGGGGGAATTTAATAAGTTGCTAGTTTACAGTTCTAAGGTCAAGATAATGTCCCCATTAAAGCAAGTCTATAGAAATGTCCAATCAAAGACATCCAGAGAAAGATACCTTGGTTCAAGAAGGCCAATGAAGTTCACAGTTTTTCTCTCTCAAGTGGAAGGGCACATGGCGAACACAATCAGAGTTCCTCTCTCATCTGGAAGGGGACATGGTGAACACAGCATCATCTGCTGGCTTCTTGTCCTGGCTTCCTGATTCATAAAGCTCCCCAGGAGGCATTTTCTTTCTTCATCTCCAAAGGTCACTGGCTGGCGGACTCTGCTGCTCATTGCTATGTCATTCCGCTCTGCTCTCTCTGAATCTCCTTCATTCTTCAAAATGTTTCCTCTTTTACAGGACTCCAGAAACTTATCAAGACCCACCCAAATGGGTGGAGACATGTCATCACCTAATCCAGTTTAACGACCAGTCTTGATTAAATCACATCTTCAGGGAGATTATCTGATTACAGTTTCAAGCATACAGTATATAGGGATTATTCTGCCTTTATGAAATGGGATTTAGATTAAAACGTGGCTTTTCTAGGGGATATACATCCTTCCAAACCAGCACACAGATGTACCTATTCAATGTCAATGTCAGTAGGGAAGCAGAGGTGCAGCCCCTTGGAGGGCAGTGTGTGGCTCCACAAGAGGCTAGGGGTAGGGTTGCCATATGATCCTGAAACCCCCATTGCTCAGTATATACCTGGAAGAACTGAGGAACTGAATGTGGGGGCATGAATGGCATTTGCACAGTTTTTTATGGTGGCAGTGTTCTTGATTTACTGAGGAATGGAAGGGGGAACTATGGTGTATAGATACAAGGGACTACTGAGCAGCTACAAGAAGGAATGAACTTGTAAGGCATGAAACTAGGTGTATGAACCATAAGGACTGCATGTTGAATGAAATGTCAGGAATAAAAAGACAAATATCACCATGTTTCAATCATATGGACTAAATATAATATAAAAACATGGTGAATTGAAGTCAAGAGCATGGGTTGTCAGCTTGAGGTTTATTGTAAAGGGTCCTAGAGTGTAAATTCTTCCAGCAGTCACATATATTCAGGAATTGTAACTGCTATTTCTAAATTCTGAGATACCGAGATTTTGTATATAATCTGGTCATTCCCAGAAACTTTGGGTATTTATGTGACACTAAGACTCAAAGTTAGTGCTCTGAAGCTATGAAAATCAGCAGTACCTCATATAGAAATTGTTTAAAAAGTTGGAAAAGGGATCAGACTTTGAGAATGATATGAATGAAACTGATCTGGAGAAGACAAATGTAGAGCAGAATACAGGGTAAAGGATGACATGGTACATATTTTAAAACTTGAACTTCTAAATGAGACCAAAGAGAGAGATGCTTATGGGGTGCAAAATTTATCATTTGGGTAGTGCATTACCTAATTTAACTTGTATGGTCAGTTTAGATGAAGATCACAAGTACAAGGAATTTGCATACTCATCATCATGATCATTTCTTAGAACATTTGTATCAATTCAGAAAAAGAAATAAAAAGACAACAGAAAAAAATTCATACCTACAACTATGTGATGATGTTGTGAATTACTGATTATGTTTGTAGAATGGAATGATCAAAACTTAAGAATGTTTTGTGTTTGGTATATTTTTAAAAATTTAAAAATTAATAATAAAAAATAAATTAATTAAAAAAGAATCCTCCATAAAGATCTGCATTACTCATTAAAGCTTTATGTTTTTTGAAAAAATAAAAAAATTAAAAAAAATAAGTACAAGGAATTTTGAATAGAGTGTGAGATTTTGTTGCTTTGTCCAGGTTAGTGTGATGCCTTGATATATCTAGAGTAATTTGGAAGTGACAAAGAAGTATTTGCAAAGTCCCCTTGAGGTACTAGGGAGAAAGGAGAAAATATTCAGCTTCTCCATTTGGAGAATTGCTGATATTCTTGCAAGCAATGGGGATAAACAAATCAATAGGCTGATTCCTTTATTTGGGGGGTTGCCCCTATGAAACTTATTCTTGCAAAGGATAGGCTAAACCTATTTAAAATTATGCCTAAGAGTCACCCCCAGAGAACCTCTTTTGTTGCTCAGATGCCCCTCTCTCTAAGCTAACTCAGAAGGTGAATTCACTGCCCTCCCCTCTGTGTAGGACATGACTCCCAGGGGTGTAAATCTCCCTGGCAACATGGGAAAGAACTCATGGGATGAGTCAGGACCTAGCATCAAGGGATTAAGAAAGCTTTCTTGACCAAAAGGGGAGAAGAAGGGAAAAAGGGGAAGAGAGAAATGAGACAAAATAAGTTCTAGTGGCTGAGAGATTTCAAACAGTTGAGAGGTTACCCTGGAGGTTATTCTAATGCATTATACAGATGTTCCTTTTTAGCTGTGGTGCATTGAAGTAGCTGGAGGGAAGTTCCTGAAACTGTTGAGCTGTGTTCCAGTAGCCTTGATTCTTGAAGATGATTGCATAATTATATGGCATTTATGTATATACAGTGTGACTGTGTGATTGTGAAAACCTTGTGTTTGATGCTCCTTTTATCCAAATTATGGACAGATGAATTTTTAAAATGTGAATAAAAAATAAATTGGGTATATTGAAATACTAGCGGACATTGAGAGGGAGGCATATGGAATATGGTATATATGAGTATTTTCTGTTTTCTTTTAATTTCTTTTTCTGGAGTGATGCAAATGTTATAGAAAATGATGATGGTGATGAATACACAACTATGTGATAATATTGTGAACCATTAATTATGCACCACATATAGAATAAATGTGTATGAATATGTCAATAAAAAGAAAAGATTTGTCAATAAACAAAAAACAAAATAAGTCAATTACTTTACATTTCTGCTAGTCAGAAATGCAAAATCAATTTCATTGAGCGAAAATTAATGTCAACAAGCTGTCTCTTTCTGGAGACCCTGTGAAAGAAACTATTTCCTTACCTTTGCCAGTGTCTACAAAGTGTTGTCATTCCTTGGCGCCAGGCGTCTTCCTCCATCTTCAAAGCCAACAGCACAATGTCATCATATCTCCTGCACTCACTCCGCTTCATTTGCACAATGCCTTCTGTGACTCTAACCCTCCCACCTTACTTGTGTAATGATCCTTGTGGTCACTTTGGGTTTACCTGAATAATTCACAATGATCTCCCTATCCCAAAATTCTTAATCACATTTTCAAAATGCCATTTGTCATGTAAGGTAACAGGTCTAGGGGGTTGGGATGTAGACTGCTCTGGGGGGGCATTACTCAGCCTATCAAAGCATTTTTGAGGTTATTTACAAGAATGGTGTATATAAATGTCTATGTCTATCATTCTATAAACAATTCAGTCAAAAATTTCTCTTCAGCTCGAAGTCCATTGTCCCTGCAAAATAGAAATCATAGAGTACCTGAAGTCTTTTTCTATTTCTCCATATGTATGAATAATATCTGCTGTGCCAACTTTCCTCACAGATACCAGGTTTATCTTAATATTTTTATTTGAAAAGTTTTCCAGTAAAACTTACAAATTTCTATTTTTCTTCTAAAAGTTTCTTCTGATTATAAATTTAATTTTTTCATTTTTTAGGAAATTGGAAAAATAAGGAAAACAGCACATGAAGACTTAAAGACAAAGTTTAAATAATGAAATCGTATTGCTTAGAAAAACACTGGCAACATTTTGGCATATCTCCTAACAATCTCTCTGTTCTTCTGTTTCTGTCTGCAAGTCTTTTGACTCAAAAAGTACGTAATCATTGCTAAAATGTATTGAGCATATAAAATTTATTGGGAAATGCACTATGAAATCTTGCATGAGCTCACGCATTTTATTTTTACTATATATAACATTCAATGAGCTATGAGTCATTACTGGGTCACAGACTGTGAAGTTTAATACATATTTTCAGAAATACATAGTAATTTTCCACTCAGATTGGTCTGCGCAGATTCCAGTTCTCAATTCCTTCTTAATGACTCAGCCAATGAAGACTGTAGGGTATTATCCAGGGAATTCCCATAGAATAATCATATTTCCTTCCCTATGGTAGGAAACTTGTAGTTGGGTTCAGGTATCACCTTGGCCAGATGATGGTGCCCAGTTGTTCTGTTGCTGTGCTTAAATCATCAGTATGTGAGTTTCATCTATGGCTGATTACATCTAGAATTAACAAAGGGGAGTGCCTTCCTCAGTGAGTGAGGTTTAACAGGAGAAATCAGAAGGGAGAGAAACTGCTCAGTATGGCTCAGCACCCCAGCATACCTCAGCTCAGTGCTTAGAGCTGGCTCACACTCAGGCATTTGGAGATGCAGAAAGGACAAACCCCAGAGAAAGTCATTTAAACCCAATTAGGAGAGAAGCCCAGCAGACATCGTCATATGCCTTCCCAAATTAGTAAATTTATAGCTAAATAAATCCCCTTTTCAAAGGTCATTCCGTTTCTAATGTATTGCATTTCAGCAGCCTTAGCAAACTAAAAAGGAGGATTGTTGTATACTAGAAAATTCATGTTGCTAATTGAACATCTAGGTGCCTAGCCTAGACTTACTGAATTCCTGCCTTCTTGTTATTTCTCAAGAACCTATATTTTTAAAAACATTTTTCACATGATTCAGAGGCATGGCAAAGTTGTAAAAATTCTAATTCTAATGTCCCAGAACTTTGACTGTTCCTGCTTTCAGATTCCTTAAAACTAAAGAACCCCTTTCCTTTCCTTGAGGGAAAATATGTTTATTGCACTTCAAGGCACTCTGTTTTCTGCCAGCCTGATTTATGAGGGCATTCTAAACCTGAGGTTCCATAAATGTGTAAAAAGTCATTTTCTTCCAAATAGATATTTCATCGACCCAGCACAATATATTGTGAGAACTATCCATTGTGTCCAGGAGTTGTAGTGAAGGTCTTCCATAAATCAGGTCCTTGTATGCTCTCAGGAGAGCTTCTGGAGTCCATACTCTTTCCATAGAAGAATCTATCTCTCTGTTTCAACATTACACATCATAGTGACTGAGATCTTCATATTAAGCCATACATGACTTGCAGCATTTTTCTTTTCCTTCTTCTCTTTCCTCCTCTTTCTCCAATTTCTCCTCCTCCTCTTCTTCCCCTGATTCTGACCCCAATTCGTTTTCTTCTTCTTCTCAACAATTGTCTTGTCACCCTTGGCCATGTGCAGTTCTGCATACGTATCTTAATTTTCACAAAAGTACCTGCTGAATAACCGAAACGCATCCAAAGAGGAATTTGGAAGACATGTTTTTAAATATTGACTCTTCCAACTTATGAACATGCTATTTCAATATTTACACACCCTTTACTATCTCTAAATAATATCTTATAGCTTGTAAATGTCTTACAAATTACATCTTTTGCTAGCTGGTCCTGAGGTATTGGTGACTGAGGTTATACTACAAACAGGAGTTTGTTTACATTGTTTTGAAATTGTTGCTAGTGCATAGAAATATGTTTGATGACTTCGTGATCCATGATCTTGCTAAATTTCTTATTGATTTTGGTAGCATGCTTGAATGTCCAAATATTCCATCATGCTATCTGCAAATAATAACCAATTTACTTCTTTATTTTCAAGATTTTTATGTTTTATTCTTTTACTTTTACTCTATTTTAATAACAAGGACCTCCAGTAATGTCAATGAGATGTAATAATGGTGGATATCCCTGATTTGTTCCCAACCTTAAAGAGAAAATATCCAGTATTTCACCAGTAGATATCCTGTTAGCTACAGGGATTTATGTGTGTATTTTGTTCTGTTTCTTACTAAGAATTTTTCATCACAAACAAGTATTGGATTTTTTCAAATGTTTTATGTGCATGCATTGAATTTATTATGTAATTTTTCTTCTTAAATCTTGTTAATGTCATGAATGCATTGATTTTGCAATAGCAAAACCTTTAATTCCTGAAATAAGACTTACTTGGTCATTATATTATTAACAGTTTTAATATCACTTTAAGTTGGGAATTAGGTTTGGGAATATTTCATTTAGGTTTTTGTGTATATTAGCTTTGGAATTTCCCTTTTCAGAAAGCTTTGTTATTAAGGATATTGTAGGGTTAGAAAATGATTCAAGAATTCCTTTTCTGTTTTATTTTCTAGAAGAATTTGTGTACGATTGATATAATACCCTTCTTAGATATTTGAAAGAATTCCCTGTGAATTATCTGGACGCAAAGACCTGTAGATGTGTGTGCGTGTTTGTGAAGGATTTCAGTTACAGAGCCAATCTCCTTTAAAGATTATTCAGGTGCCAATTTTGGTGAATTATGTAGCTCAAGGACTTTCTCATTATTTGAACAATTTAAAATTTATTGGCAGAAATTGGTCTCAATATCCTTTTATCTATGGAAGCTGGACTGATGTATTGTTGTTCACTTCTCATATTCATAACCACATAAGTTTTGTTTTAAGTTATTAATTCTAATAAAATTTCAAAAAACCAAATTCTTGACATATTTTATGTTCATTTTTATTCCATTGCTTTTTCCTCCTATCTTTGTTATTTATTTTGGGGTTTTTTTTTTGTGTGTGTGTACTTAAGTTGCTGTATTTTCTCTCCAACCTTCTTGGACTGAACACTTAAATCAGTGATTCACAACCTTTCCTCTTTTCTTAAATGTGCATTAATAACTCTAAGTTACACAATGCAGACACATTGCATGCTTTATTTGTACTCTGCTATATTATTTTAAAAACATCGTTTGATTCCTCAGAATTATGAATCAACTCATGGTCTTTCTATTATTATTTTTTTCTTTTGTTTTTTCAGTCTTTTTTTTTTTTTGCATGGGAAGGCACTGGAAATTGAATCCAAGTCTCTGGCATGGCAGGCAAGAATTCTGCCACTGAGCCACTGCTGCACCACCCTCAGTCATTTATTCTTGCTGATAAATGTCTCATAAGTTTTGAACAGATTAAAATGTGTAGAGCCTGTGGTTGATGTTATTTTTGGCAGATAAAAACCACGCAGATCGTTTTTATCCTGTCCAGGCTGGGTTTGAGCTGGTTAGGCTGCTTGTTGGGGATTCAATCATGTCACCACAAAGACATGTTCAAGTCTGAATTGCACTGATGTAGTTGTGAACCTATTTGTAAAGAGGACTTTTTAATATGTTATTATTAGTTACAGTGTGGACTTCAATGATCCTATTTAGATGGGACCAAATTCAATCAGAATGGGCATTAATTGATGTGGCTCAAGTCCTTATAAAGGATATATATAAAATACAGACATACACATGGACAACTGAGGAGGAGAAGTACAAGCCAGAAGAAGATGCCATCTGACAGAGGCAGAGATGCAAGCCAAGGGATCTCAAGGACTACAACAAACTGACACCAGGATGCTACAAACTCTGGGAGAAAGTGTGGCCCCTGTTGTGACTTTGATTTTGGCCTCTCTAGCCTCCCAAACCGTGAGATGATAAATTCCCATTGTTTAAGCCAAACCATTTTGTGATAATTGTCATAGAAATCCTGGAAGACTAGGACACTAGTGCATTTCATTTGCATTGATATGATGGCCACTATAGCTATCTATTGCTGCAGTCCAGATTACCATGAAACTTAATGGTTTAAAACAACAATATTTATCTTCTCCCAACTCCTGCAGGCCAGGAATCTAGACTTAGTCTAACTAGATCCTCTGCTCCAGAGCCTCTCATTGTCTGAAATCAAGGGTTCAGCCGGACAGCATCCCTTTCATGACATAACGGGGGAAGGATCTACTTCTAGGCTTACTTTATGATTTTTGGAGAATTCACTTACTCGTGGAATGTTGGACTGAGGGCTTCAGTTCCTCACTGTTCGCTGGAAGCTGCCTGTGGTTCCTTGCCATGGGTGGCTGCCAAGTTGGTATAAATACCCTACTGTAAATATACCACAGTTCGGCACAATCTGTACGTTTGAAGATTGACTCTCAGTCATATATTAGGGACTTTTCATTGTTTGGCTGAAAATCTGACATATTTTCTGAGGTAGTTCCTACATGCTGAGGTTTGAAATCCACTCTCAAAATCTCCAGTATCACACAACTGCCTAACTCTCTGCTCAGTTTTTCCTCTTCTTGGTGTTTGGTCCTGTATCTGTGGAATGCATGTGCTAATAATTCCTTTTCTGGGATTTTGCTCCTAAAGTCCCAGCTTCTTGGGCAGCCCTGGAAGTGTGTACTCTCTTTTGACAATGAAGTTTTCTGATTGGGCACAATTTCCCTGAACTACAATTTTGATAATGCCCTCGGGGAAAAAAATCTGAGGTGAATTTGGGCTAATCTCATGTGCCGCCTTTATTTCAAACTTCATGATCCCTTAAATCATTCCTGATTAGAGTTGTCTAATACATTTTGCCCAGTAATTTTTATCCAGCAGGGGATCCATTGAATAAAGTATATGTATATCAAAAATCACTTATCACTATTTCCCTCTTTAAGAAAGAAAAGATTTTAAAGTAAAAAATGCTATATTTTAGTACATTTAATGGCACTGTTTGTGCTTTTCAATAAGGGGCCCCCATTTTCATTTTCTATTGAGCCTCACAAATTACATAACTGGCACTGATTCCTAAATAACATTTTATTATCTGTTTATTCTAAAACCAAGAAATTTTGCCTACTATCTTGCCTCCTACGGCAGAGACTTGGTAGCTTTTCTCTAAACTCAGTTCATCTTTTTTGGGGGAAGGGTGGGGGTAAAAGTCTAGAATAATTTCTCAGATTCCCTGGTCATTACATGTGGCTGTGTGATTAATTTCTGTACTATGCCTCACTTTTATAGCCCATAAAAATCTCCATCTTCCAGCTCTTCATGTTGTTTCCTTCTTGGTTCAATGCCAAAGAGCACAGGGACTTTGGAAGCCAGGTTTTGAAAGTAGAGAGCACAGAGGGAAAAAACAGCTATATTTCTGGATTATCACTTAGAGGAAAGTTGCCTGTTTCTCAGGAACAATGTCTTGAACTTTATACAATAATAAGATTATTATTATTTAAAATAATTAGTATTAATTTATAGTTTGAGTAATTACCCTTCATCTGTGTTTGGTTCAGCATCTAGGATTTCCATAAATGATATCATCGACTGAATCAAATTTCCATTATGTAACCAATACGGAGGCCCATTTATTCATTTATTTCATTTTGCAATGTATTAATCGCCTTGATTTTTTTTTATAGGTGCGTGTTCCCAAACCCAGGTCTCCCACATAAAAGGTAAGCATTCTACTGCTGAACCACCAATGCACCCTCTCCTTGATTTTAATATAAAATGTGTGTTGTGAGAAAAGAAGGTTGAGAAATGAGATTGGAAAATTTTTACACATGTTGAATTCATCACTTTATGTATTTCATGATTCTTTCTGGTGAAACTAAGGGAAGGGACATTTGAATATTTTTTAGATGATGGGCTCCCATATTTCAACATGAGGTAAGAGAACGTTTGTGAAACTGTATTATTGACATGTTAATGGTTTAGTTCTCAGAACATCCAAATTAAATGTGGAATTGGCTTTAGCACATTTTAGCGAAGAGCTTAGTTTGAAGATCTAATATTTTGGTTTACGTGTAACAAATGGAAAAATATTTGTAAAAAATAGGTATAATCTCAAATGGCATAATCTAAATAATATAATAGTAGCATATTTTCAAGCAATAATTTTAGTCATTTATTTTCAAATTAATTTTCCCTTAAGTACATAGAAATGCACTTTTTCATTTTTCACTCCATTAGGAATCAACTTTCAAGTGTTCTGAAAAGAAATGTTCTTCTCTCTGCAGGATTCTCTCATTACACAGAGTATGTCTAATGACACCTTCTCTGTAGCTCTGCACTGCCTTGGATATCACTTGATGCAATTTTTTGAGAATGAAGTGAATAGTTGTGTTTGTTTTTTATCAACCCTTGAGACAGTAGGAATGACACCCACCATAAATTACCAAAGAAATTTAGTACGAATAGAAGAAACAGCAGAACATTTTTTTTTTAAAATCCTCTGAATTCAATCTGTCTGTGGCTCATGGCTTACAATATATCCCCAAAGTTTCTATAAATTTTGGAAGGATAGCACTACAAGTGGCATATTATTTTTATATCATACACTGTGATATTTTATGACACAGCTTTCCCTGAAGTAGGATTCAGGAAAGTCTGGAATAAGGCAGAGTTGTTCATTAAGAATAAGATAGCTCTTTCTCCGCCGGCCTGCCGCGCGGCGCCCATGCCCCGCAGCAGCCGAGCCGCCCGACCTCCTTCTCCCCTCTCGTTCTCCGCCGGCCCGCCGCGCGGCGCCCACGCCCCGCAGCAGCCGAGCCGCCCGACCTCCTTCTCCCCTCTCTTTCTCCGCCGGCCCGCCGCGCGGCGCCCACGCCCCGCAGCAGCCGAGCCGCCCGACCTCCTTCTCCCCTCTCTTTCTCCGCCGGCCCGCCGCGCGGCGCCCACGCCCCGCAGCAGCCGAGCCGCCCGACCTCCTTCTCCCCTCTCTTTCTCCGCCGGCCCGCCGCGCGGCGCCCACGCCCCGCAGCAGCCGAGCCGCCCGACCTCCTTCTCCCCTCTCTTTCTCCGCCGGCCCGCCGCGCGGCGCCCACGCCCCGCAGCAGCCGAGCCGCCCGACCTCCTTCTCCCCTCTCTTTCTCCGCCGGCCCGCCGCGCGGCGCCCAAGCCCCGCAGCAGCCGAGCCGCCCGACCTCCTTCTCCCCTCTCTTTCTCCGCCGGCCCGCCGCGTGGCGCCCAAGCCCCGCAGCAGCCGAGCCGCCCGACCTCCTTCTCCCCTCTCTTTCTCCGCCGGCCCGCCGCGCGGCGCCCAAGCCCCGCAGCAGCCGAGCCGCCCGACCTCCTTCTCCCCTCTCTTTCGCCGCCGGCCCGCCGCGCGGCGCCCAAGCCCCGCAGCAGCCGAGCCGCCCGACCTCCTTCTCCCCTCTCTTTCTCCGCCGGCCCGCCGCGCGGCGCCCAAGCCCCGCAGCAGCCGAGCCGCCCGACCTCCTTCTCCCCTCTCTTTCTCCGCCGGCCCGCCGCGCGGCGCCCAAGCCCCGCAGCAGCCGAGCCGCCCGACCTCCTTCTCCCCTCTCTTCCCCCTCCTGCTCCGGCTGCTCTCCAACCACCACGGTGCCCTCTTCCCCCGCCTTCACCGTGCTCCTCCGCCACCAGCCTCGACAGCCTTGCCGCCCTCACCTTTCCTCCTCCAGAACAGCTACTGGGGGAGTGGAGATAATACAGAGCAGCTCCCGGAGCCACGACGGAGATCAAAGGGACAGCGGACCCCATCCTGGAACGGCTGACTATCTGGGAGAACTAGCTCCGGTGAGATCACCAAGGGGCATGGGCTTTCCTGGGTGGGACGACAAGCAACCGGAGTCCCTCCCTTCCACCTTCCTGGGCCAGCTGGTAGAATTGGACAGGCGGTCCCCTTAGGCCGCGGCGGCTGGTGCCCCCACCACACGAGGCCCCCTGGAACAACTGAGATAGTTGGGTCGGAAACCCACAGACTGCGGAGAACAGTGACCGGGGGATCCCTTCCAAACACGTGACTCCCCCGTCGGCTGGGAACAGTGTACTCTCCCAGGCTGCGACAGCTGGCGCCCTCCCGCCACGCTTGGTGCCCCGCGCTGACTGGCTAATTTGGCCGGACGCTCTCCTGTGCTGCGACGGCCGGCGACCCTCCCCACGTTTGGAACCCCGGGCCAGCTGGCATTCTTCCAAGACGCTTAGGTTGCCGAACCTCCCCTACGGCGAGAGTTTTCCAGAGTTGAGGGACCCACAGCAACTTTCGCTGGTGGAACCCACAGACAGGCGTGTGCCACGAGCGCCACCTACTGGGAAGGATAGGAAGAACAGAACCCAGAGATTGCGCAGAAAAATCTTTCAAGCTGTGGGGTCGAACACCCAGGGAAATCTGACTAAATGCCCAGACGCCAGCAGAAGATAACGGATCACGCTCAGAAAATTGAACATATGGCCCAGTCAAACGAAGAAACCAATAGTTCAAATGAGATACAGGAGCTGAAACAACTAATGCTGAATATACGAACAGAAATGGAAAACCTCTTCAAAAATGAAATCGATAAATTGAGGGAGGACATGAAGAAGACATGGGCTGAACATAAAGAAGAAATAGAAAAACTGAAAAAACAAATCACAGAACTTATGGAAGTGAAAGATAAAGTAGAAAAGATGGAAAAAACAATGGATACCTACAATGACAGATTTAAAGAAACAGAAGATAGAATTAGTGATTTGGAGGATGAAACATCTGAATTCCAAAAAGAAACAGAAACTATCCGGAAAAGAATGGAAAAATTTGAACAAGGTATCAGGGAACTCAAGGACAATGTGAACCGTACAAATATACGTGTAGTGGGTATCCCAGAAGGAGAAGAGAAGGGAAAAGGAGGAGAAAAACTAATGGAAGAAACACTTACTAGTTAGAATGTCAGAGGTCAAAGAGAAAGAGAGGATCTTGAAGGCAGCGAGAGAAAAACAATCCGTCACATACAAGGGAAACCCAATAAGACTATGTGTAGATTTCTCAGCAGAAACCATGGAAGCTAGAAGACAGTGGGATGATATATTTAAGTTACTAAAAGAGAAAACTGCCAGCCAAGACTCCTATATCCAGCAAAATTGTTCTTCAAAAATGAGGGAGAAATTAAAACATTCTCAGACAAAAAGTCACTAAGAGAATTTGTGACCAAGAGACCAGCTCTGCAAGAAATACTAAAGGAAGCACTAGAGTCAGATACAAAAAGACAGAAGAGAGAGACATGGAGAAAAGTGTAGAAAGAAGGAAAGTCAGATATGATATATATAATACAAAAGGCAAAATGGTAGAGGAAAATATTATCCAAACAGTAATAACTCTAAATGTCAATGGACTGAATTCCCCAATTAAAAGACATAGACTGGCAGAATGGATTAAAAAACAGGATCCTTCTATATGCTGTCTACAGGAAACACATCTTAGACCCAAAGATAAATATAGGTTGAAAGTGAAAGGTTGGGAAAAGATATTTCATGCAAACAACAACCAGAAAAGAGCAGGAGTGGCTATACTAATATCCAACAAATTAGACTTCAAATGTAAAACAGTTAAAAGAGACAAAGAAGGACACTATATACTATTAAAAGGAACAATTAAGTAAGAAGACATAACAATCATAAATATTTACGCACCGAACCAGAATGCCCCAAAATACGTGAGGAATACACTGCAAACACTGAAGAGGGAAATAGACACATATACCATAATAGTTGGAGACTTCAATTCACCACTCTCATCAATGGACAGAACATCTACACAGAGGATCAATAAAGAAATAGAGAACCTGAATATTACTATAAATGAACTTGACTTAACAGACATTTATAGGACATTACATCCCACAACAGCAGGATACACCTTTTTTTCAAGTGCTCATGGATCATTCTCAAAGATAGACCATATGCTGGGTCACAAAGCAAGTCTTAACAAATTTAAAAATATTGAAATCATACACAACACTTTCTCGGATCATAAAGGAATGAAGTTGGAAATCAATAATAGGCGGAGGGCCAGAAAATTCATAAATACATGGAGGCTCAACAACACACTCTTAAACAACAAGTGGGTCAAAGAAGAAATTGCAAGAGAAATTAGTAAATACCTAGAGGCAAATGAAAATGAAGATACAACATATCAAAACTTATGGGACGCAGCAAAGGCAGTGCTAAGAGGGAAATTTATTGCCCTAAATGCCTTTATCAGAAAAGAAGAAAAGGCAAAAATGCAGGAATTAACTGTCCACTTGGAAGAACTGGAGAAAGAACAGCAAACTAATCCCAAAGCAAGCAAAAGGAAAGAAATAACAAAGGTTAGAGCAGAAATAAATGAAATTGAAAACATGAAAACAATAGAGAAAATCAATAAGACCAGAAGTTGGTTCTATGAGAAAATCAACAAGATTGATGGGCCCTTAGCAAGATTGACAAAAAGAAGAAGAGAGAGGATGCAAATAAATAAGATTAGAAATGAAAGAGGAGACATAACTACTGACCTCACAGAAATAAAGGAGGTAATAACAGGATACTATGAACAACTTTACGCTAATAAATACAACAATTTAGAAGAAATGGACAGGTTCCTGGAAAGACATGAACAACCAACTTTGACTCAAGAAGAAATAGACGACCTCAACAAACCAATCACAAGTAAAGAGATTGAATTAGTTATTCAAAAGCTCCCTAAAAAGAAAAGTCCAGGACCAGACGGCTTCACATGTGAATTCTATCAAACATTCCAGAAAGAATTAGTACCTACTCTCCTCAAACTCTTCAACATAATCGAAGTGGAGGGAAAACTACCTAATTCATTCTATGAAGCCAACATCACCCTCATACCAAAACCAGGCAAAGATATTACAAAAAAAGAAAACTACAGACCAATCTCTCTAATGAATACAGATGCAAAAATCCTCAATAAAATTCTAGCAAATCGTATCCAACAACACATTAAAAGAATTATACATCATGACCATGTAGGATTCATCCCAGGTATGCAAGGATGGTTCAACATAAGAAAATCAATTAATGTAATATACCATATCAACAAATCAAAGCAGAAAAATCACATGATCATCTCAATTGATGCAGAGAAGGCATTTGACAAGATTCAACATCCTTTCCTGCTGAAAACACTTCAAAAGATAGGAATACAAGGGAACTTCCTTAAAATGATAGAGGGAATATATGAAAAACCCACAGCTAATATCATCCTCAATGGGGAAAAATTGAAAACTTTCCCCCTAAGATCAGGAACAAGACAAGGATGTCCACTATCACCACTATTATTCAACATTGTGTTGGAAGTTCTAGCCAGAGCAATTAGGCAAGAAAAAGAAATACAAGGCATCAAAATAGGAAAGGAAGAAGTAAAACTATCACTGTTTGCAGACGATATGATACTATATGTAGAAAACCCAGAAAAATCCACAACAAAATTACTAGAGCTAATAAATGAGTACAGCAAAGTAGCAGGCTACAAGATCAACATTCAAAAATCTGTAGCTTTTCTATACACTAGTAATGAGCAAGCTGAGGCGGAAATCAAGAAACGAATCCCATTTACAATTGCAACTAAAAGAATAAAATACCTAGGAATAAATTTAACCAAAGAGACAAAAAACCTATACAAAGAAAACTACAAAAAACTGTTAAAAGAAATCACAGAAGACCTAAATAGATGGAAGGGCATACCGTGTTCATGGATTGGAAGACTAAATATAGTTAAGATGTCAATCCTACCTAAATTGATTTACAGATTCAATGCAATACCAATCAAAATCCCAACAACTTATTTTTCAGAAATAGAAAAACCAATAAGCAAATTTATCTGGAAGGGCAGGGTGCCCCGAATTGCTAAAAACATCTTGAGGAAAAAAAACGAAGCTGGAGGTCTCGCGCTGCCTGACTTTAAGGCATACTATGAAGCCACAGTGGTCAAAACAGCATGGTATTGGCATAAAGATAGATATATCGACCAATGGAATCGAATAGAGTGCTCAGATATAGACCCTCTCATCTATGGACATTTGATCTTTGATAAGGCAGTCAAGCCAACTCACCTGGGACAGAGCAGTCTCTTCAATAAATGGTGCCTAGAGAACTGGATATCCATATGCAAAAGAATGAAAAAAGACCCATCTCTCACACCCTATACAAAAGTTAACTCAAAATGGATCAAAGATCTAAACATTAGGTCTAAGACCATAAAACAGATAGAGGAAAATGTTGGGAGATATCTTATGGATCTTACAACTGGAGGTGGTTTTATGGACCTTAAACCTAAAGCAAGAACACTGAAGAAGGAAATAAATAAATGGGAGCTCCTCAAAATTAAACACTTTTGTGCATCAGAGAACTTCATCAAGAAAGTAGAAAGACAGCCTACACAATGGGAGACAATATTTGGAAACGACATATCAGATAAAGGTCTAGTATCCAGAATTTATAAAGAGATTGTTCAACTCAACAACAAAAAGACAGCCAACCCAATTACAAAATGGGAAAAAGACTTGAACAGACACCTCTCACAAGAGGAAATACGGATGGCCAAGAGGCACATGAAGAGATGCTCAATGTCCCTGGCCATTAGAGAAATGCAAATCAAAACCACAATGAGATATCATCTCACACCCACCAGAATGGCCATTATCAACAAAACAGAAAATGACAAGTGCTGGAGAGGATGCGGAGAAAGAGGCACACTTATCCACTGTTGGTGGGAATGTCAAAGGGTGCAACCACTGTGGAAGGCAGTTTGGCGGTTCCTCAAAAAGCTGAATATAGAATTGCCATACGACCCAGCAATACCATTGCTAGGTATCTACTCAAAGGACTTAAGGGCAAAGACACAAACGGACATTTGCACACCAATGTTTATAGCAGCGTTGTTTGCAATTGCAAAGAGATGGAAACAGCCAAAATCTCCATCAACAGAAGAGTGGCTAAACAAACTGTGGTATATACATACGATGGAATATTATGCAGCTTTAAGACAAGATAAACTTATGAACCATGTAATAACATGGATGGACCTAGAGAATATTATGCTGAGTGAATCCAGCCAAAAACTAAAGGACAAATACTGTATGGTCCCACTGATGTGAACAGACATTCGAGAATAAACTTGAAATATGTCATTGGTAACAGAGTTCAGCAGGAGTTAGAAACAGGGTAAGACAATGGGTAATTGAAGCTGAAGGGATACAGACTGTGCAACAGGACTAGATACAAAAACTCAAAAATGGACAGCACAATAATACCTAAATGTAAAGTAATCATGTTAAAATACTGAATGAAGCTGCATCTGAGCTATAGGGTTTTTTTTGTTTTTGTTTGCTTGTTGGTTTGTTTGTTGTTGTTGTTGTTTACTATTACTACTACTTTTATTTCTTTTCTTTATATTAACATTTTATATCTTTTTCTGTTGTGTTGCTAGTTCCTCTAAACCGATGCAAATGTACTAAGAAACAATGATCATGCATCTATGTGATGATGTTAAGAATTACTGAGTGCATATGTAGAATGGAATGATTTCTAAATGTTGGGTTAATTTCTTTTTTTTTTTTTTCCGTTAATAAAAAATAAAAAAAAAAAAAAAAAAAAAAGAATAAGACAAACACACACACACACACACACACACACACACACACACACACACACCAGAAATGAAATCATGGGGAAACAGAATTCAGGAGAGTCAATATTTTAACCAGAATCATTTTCAGGGGAAATTACAGCAATTTAAAAATATTCAGAAGACTATGTTGCAGCAAAGATTCTATGTAGCCCCAAATGGCTTGACTGGAATCATTATGATGAAACTCTCAGGAGCCAGATTTCAGTTTCATGAGATAAAGTTCATCTTCACAGCACGAGCAGGTTGCCTCAGAAAGTAGTAAGTTCGTTTTACCTGAGACATTAGGCAAACAGTAAATGAACACAAATCTGCAATGTAAAAAGAATTCAAGCAGTGATAGAGAATATATAGCATAGTATTTCTATCCCTACACTTAAATTTCCCAGCGCCTCTTCAAATTTTTCAGAATTTTATTCAGCATTTTAGAAGCCTTGATGTTACTCCCAGTAGCATTGAAAAAAGCAAATTTAGGATCATTACATTGTTTTAAATATTCAGCATTTAAAACAAATTTAATAACAAAATTTTCTCAAGGATATTATGGGGAAATTAGTAAAATTTTCAGAAAATTGCATACCAGAATATTCGCAAAAGTATCTAACACATTACCCAATCTATAAGGAATTAGTTTATTTTCTTCCTTTCCTTTTCCTTCTTTCTTCCCCTTTCTGTTTTTATAATTCACATCAAAAGGAAGCATAGTGTACTTTCTATAAATTCCCAAATATATCTATTTAATATAGAACAGAAAAACAATATACTCAGAAAAAATAGAAGCAAACCTGTTAAAATGTATCTTTCTTATGGTACTTATTTTATATTTTTAGCTTTGCTATTCTTTTTCTAATCAAGACATAAAATAACTTGGCAGAATTATTTATCTCCCTTTATTAGAATAAACTTTGCATCATTTCATAGATGTTTTTTGCCTTGAGTGAACCTGACATCATTACTGATTTAGCTTGCCTTCAACCTTAGGAAGTACAAGGATTCCTTGAAAAGAGTGAATGGAGAATAGTTTCTACCTGATAACACCTACATCTTCGTGCCCAGTATTATGTATCTTACTCCACGCACCATGCACACTGGCTAAATGATATGTGCAAAAGAGCAACTAAACTTCATGCTTGATTTTTTTTTTCTGGAATTCACTGCAGTAGAATTGTAGGAGATAAAATTTTATTTTCTGTCAAACACAGCTTGAAATGTTTTCTTGGAAGCAATTCTGATTAATTACTGCACAGCGTTTGGGAATTACATGCATGGATAGAGGCAATATTCTCCAAATGTTAGGATTTAGTTGTCCTTCTGACACAATGCCAAAAGTCATTTATGTTTATAAGTAAAAGGAAAGGTGAGCATGAAATAATACAAGGCTACGTAGTTTTTCACAATAATTTTGGAAGAATTTTACCTACAATTTTTACTAAGTACATTTTGCCTTGATGATGGGCTTTCTCCACAGACACCAGATCTTGACGATCACCAAGTTGACACCACAAGTTCAGAAACCACCATAATGTAAAACTGATCACTTTGGATTGTAATTAGATTCTTTTTCTTCTCCATAGTCACACCAAGTTAAACCAAGTTCAAGACTTCATTAGTGATACATTTTCTCTTTTGTGCATGTATAAGATAACAATTCCTTAATAAACCACACAGAAAACGTTTTACAGAGAAAAGCTCTTGCTGACTCCTACTCTCTAAATTTCATTCTCAATTCTCACTGAACATGGAATTCACAAAGGTGTACTATGTTCTCTTCAAAGTCCTTTACAATGCTGAGGGAGGTTGGCATAAGCACACATACACGCTCAAGTGTACAAAAAATTTAAGAAGTAGCAATAGCAAAGAAAATCAATATAGATGATTTCAAAGGGCACAAAATTGTCAAGTCTCCATATTAATAAGAGGCAGCAGAGGCAGCGTTAGGGTCTGCTTGGTAACTTGGAGCAATTCAGAACTATAAGACATGAGGCAACAAAATGAAACCCTTACTATAATCAAACTCCTTTCCATACTACATATTTTGCCCAGGAACCCATCATTCCACTATTAATATTTCTTACCAGCCCATGGGACTATGCTCACTGGCTCATCCATTCCATCATAAATGAATCCTCCTTCATCTGCAAACTCTACACCAGTGACTTTTTATATCTGCTTGTCCTAGAAAACTCTTCATCCCTAAAAGAAATTATCTCTCATGCAGCCTTCGCTCAATGATGAATGCTCCTTCTACGCTGATGTCAGCCAAGAGCTGTGTTGGCATCTTCCTCTTAGGTGTTAGAGTTTCGCTTTTCGACACCTCTATGACATCCAATTCCTTGGACCAACAATCTATTTCTTGTTATTAGCACTCTCCTGACCAACTATTCATCTCTATCTTAGCTCATGGCTGGTTATTTGATCTACTGTCACTAGAACCCTCATCAAATGTGTTTTAGCTTCCTAGGCTGCTGAAAGCAGACTCCATGTAATAGATTGGCTTAGCAATGGGAATTTATTAGTTTACGGTTTTGAAGCTGAGAAAGAAAATCTAAATCAACACATTATCAAGGGGATGCTTTCTTCCTGAAAACCGACTGCCAGCAATCCTGGACACCTCTGTCATATAGCAAAGCACATAGTGGCATCTGCTGGCTTCTCCCTTTTCTTCTGGATTTCGTTGCTTTCAGCTTCTTGCATCCATGGTTTTCTCACTCTTTGTCTGAATTTCGTTTTCTTATAAAGAACACCAGTAAGAGGAGTAGGCCCCATCCTGACTAAGATGGGTTACACCTTAACAGAAGTAACCTCATCAAAAGTTCCTATTTACAACAGGCTCACACCCACAGGAATGGATGAAGTTTGACAACATGCTTTTCTGGGGTACATAAAGTTTCAATCCATTATAATATGTTTCTTTTTGTGCTTCTGGAAAACAATATGACTTGGATCTTGGTGCAACTGAATTTATCAAATCTTATGACCAAAAAGCTGAGAAATTCTGAATAGAATAAAAAAAAATGTCAGGGGTGTTCAGCCTTTAACACTCTTTATTCATTACCTAATTTATTTTTGCAACTTCTTCTCTCAGTTTAGATACCCAGTAAGTATCTAAACTTTAGCATATCTCTTCAGACTGTTTCCCCAACTTTCACTCTTTCTGCCAACAATAGCTGTTACCATCTAACTTCTAAGTCCAATTCTTCAATCTAAATGGGAATTTCTCAGTCCCCATGTCCCAAATACTTTGTCAGTGAATACTATTTGCCTCCTCTCTTCCTCCCCCCTCCCTCTTTTTGTTTTTCTTTTGTTCTCTTTCTCTCCTTTGTCTTCCCTTTCATTGTTCATTACAATCTTCCTTATCGGCTCCCTTGGATGTAGCTCCTTTAGACTTTCTATCCTCAGCCATTTCTCTCCTTTAATCTCTAGGTGATCTCATTTATAATGTAATGATAATTCTCGCTGATTTAGTTTGCATTTCTGGTCTCTCTTCTGATTTCCAGACTTATATAACCAACCATTTAACAAATTGTGGAATTCATTAAAATGTTTAATGAATATGGAAATCTGGAATTTCCATAAGCACTTAGAAACAACAGTCTCCCATCCTGCTTCCTTACCCAAATAAATTGTGTTAGTTGCATCCAGTTGGGAAAACAAAGCCTAGAGCAGGAATTTCAACAAAGGAAATTTATTATGGAGACTGGTTACAAATTTATTAAAGCTGAAAGGGCAAACAATGAGACATGGTGTGGTGAGATAATCCATCACTTAGCAAGAGAAAGAGATCTTTACTGTCCCCTGGTTTTCTAGAGCCTAAGAATCTGATCCACCAGGCAGGAACTGTTAAGACAAAAGGGCTGTCCTAGGAGCTGAAAACAGACTCTTCCAGAAACACAGAAAAGCAACAACTAACACAAAAATATAATGTGGAAGTAAGGCCAGGACTTTCAATATTGAAAGCTTCCCATTGGCCTAAGTACAATGAAGAGAGGGAGTAAAGTCGCTTAGGAAATGTTAGAAGGGTCGACCCTTCATGATTCAGAGCAGAGGAAGGACAAGACATTGATCTGACAGCAAACATTCAACGATTAGCAACCATTGGGATATGCTTCAGGGCCTTTCTACAGGCTGCTGCTTATTTTGAATAAACTTTGCCCTGCCTTATGATTGCCTTCATGATTTTTCTATAGCACTTCCAGAAAACCACTCTTTTCCCCCTGTGATATATTTCTCTTGCTCTGCTTTTAACGGAGTTTTTAAAAACACGTTTGCTGAGTGCATGTAAGCAGCTGCTTCTAAATACCAGTTTTGAGTTTATGAATTCCAATAATACCAACAAGAAGTTATGTTGAGCTTGGAAATTCATAACTACACTGAAGTCTGAGATAAGTAAACAGAACTTCATAGACCTTCTTATCTTATAGCTCCTGCAATCCACATAGAGAATGCTCTTTTCCTCCATGGGCAAAAATACCTTTATTCCCAGATAAACAGTAGTAATTTTTTTTTTTTTTTTTGTATGGGCAGGCACTGGGAATTGAACCTGGGTCTCTGGCATGGCAGTTGAGAACTTTGCCTGCTGAGCCACCGTGGCCTGCCCAAAATAAATTTTAAAACATTATATTGCTGCTTTATGCTCTCCCATCCATCTCTGATACCATGTATTTGGAACACAACTAATTCACAGTTGGGAAGCCATATAGACTCAAAAGCCAGACTTTGTAAGTTCAAATCCTCACTCCATCACTACCAGCACATTATCTTGGTTAACTTAACCTCTAAGTGCCGTAGTTCCCGCATCTGAAAATAGGACAAATAATTGCATCTATTTTATCAGGTTGTTATTAGGATTAACTGAGACAAGCTAAGTTAAAATATTAGAAAACTCCTGTACATAGTATGCACTGAATAAGTGCTCACTGTCATTTTTATTTTGTATGAGTAATAAATTATTATTTTCATATTTTATGAAGATGAATTCAGATGAGTTGTTTTTGAAAGTGCTCTTATAAAAGGTCCATAATAAAAGCCCATAATATTATAAAATCTTAAATATATAATAGTCAAACACTAAAAAGTATATTAATACATTTTTATTGACGTAAATACTACAAACTTACATCAACAAGAGATATTATTGTACATTATATAATCAAACTACATAAAGGTCAAACGTGAAATATTTGCCTTTAAAGTTCAGTTGCATGAATGTCACACAAGAGCCTTCTGTCTAATTAAAAAGACATAAACATAAGTTCAGAAGAGTTCCTGAATGATGGCTGCCCTTTTTTTAAGAAGAAAAATGCTTTCTTTTTTGTTTGGTTATATGAAAACCCAAGGTTAACATTAATGAGCTCAACGGTAAAAGTTTTTAAACAGCAAGGCAAAGTAAATATGCCCTCATGTTCACTGCCAAAACAGATTTGATATCATATGTCCTAAAATATACTGTCATGTGTTCTTTTTAACACTTGCTAGGTATTAAATTCCATCAGATTTTTAATTCTTCCCTCTACTTCACCTCTCTTTCAGAAAGGGCCATTTGCAGATTCATTCTTACCTTATTTTTTGAACCGACTGGAACCTGATGTTGGAGGTATAAATTTACACACTGTGCCAGTATCATTACTGATGGCAATTCTGAAATTTTGGGTCTTACCTAGAAATTGGATCCTTTTCTTATTGGCGTATGTGATCCATGCTTTAGTAACTATAAAAATACTTCCATTCCCTTCAGAGTTGTGGGTCTGCCCTCATCCTATCTTTCTTACTTTCATTTGACCCAGACTACTCTGTACCCACAGAATACAATTATATTAATTGTATTAATATACAATTATCCCCTGTGTTCTTATGTCACAAGCTTATCAAGCATTTGTCTCAATCCTATTTCCATGATCAAATAGTGTCCCAATGGTCCACACAGTAATTTTGCTTTATAGGAAAACTCTATCATATAGAAACAGAATCAGAAAATGAAGCATACATGTATCTGTGTTTGTAAACTTTATTTAAATAGGCCCATTATTTTTTTCCCCAAAATGCATGTCAAGGAGATTAGACGAGGAAGTATGTTGTGAGAAAGTGATAAAATGGCATAAAAGAAATTTGTAGTACATAGTCAGAAATAATTCAACCTTTACTTATAAAAAACATAAAATTCAGATTAGGTACAAAAACTGATATAGAAAGATAATTAAAACATTTATTTATTATTATTATTATTTGTAAAGTTATAGCTCTGCTGCAGTAGAAAAGATAATTGCTAAAGTATTTCTCAGGCATTGGAATCTATACTATAAGGTTTCCATTTTGCTTTCACAATTTCTAGATGTATTTGGTGTCGCACATTTTGTAAAATTGAGATAAATTTTTGTGGTATATGAAGAGAAGGACAGTAAAAGCAAATAACCACAATTGAAAACCACTGGAAAAGAATTTCTGTTCTCCTGCACTTGTACTTTAGAAACCATACAAGAAGAGAGCTGCCAGAAGAAATACCAACAATGACAGCCACAAAAGTGACATCCATTTGATGCATGCATGTAATGCCAAGTGACATCAATTGCTGCTTTTCAAAGAAAGGGATCTGTGAGAAAGATATGATATGGGCATTGATGTCACTTTCCTTGTCAGAACTAAATACTGCATTGTCTTATGTGCTTTTGTCTTGTAGGGTTTGGTTTTCAAGGCAGCTGTCTTTTATTGTCCTACAGATGAGAAAAATTTTTAAAGGAATTTAGAAATTTCCACCCACACATGGAAACATAATCATAGAAGCCCCTCTCTAATTCAGGCTCTAAACAGTACCTTGGCATTCAACCTACAGAACCTGATTTCTTATGTTTTCTGAGGGAACCAGAAACCTGGAACTTCTCCATGTCTTTTGGTGCCATACGAACAGTGCTATGGTTAAAGAAAGTCAGTGTAAGGATTGAGCTATACAACGCCTATGCCCATTTTAACAAGTCCTCAACAACTGTTCAAAAGTAAATTGTGGGGGACACGGGTCTTTCAGTGGTGGAAGGTTCACCTTTAACATGGAGGCCCAGGTTCGATTCCCAGACCAGGCACCCTGCCCTACCCCAGAAAAAAAAAAAAGTTAATTGCTAAAATCAAGATTCATCTAATTAGCTGTAATATTTCCAAAAGATCAAGTGATTCATGCTTTATAGACTTTGGTCACCAATTTGAACACAGACCTTCAATCTGTTTGATTTTTACTTGTTCGCAGAGCCATGCATTTTTTATGATGGAAGATGAAGGGAAATATATTATCTATGACAATTTACCCACAATCTTGTCAGTACATTTCACCCCTTCCCTATAGAGTCTTCTCTTCACAAATGCATTAAGCAATTTGCATTCAAAAAATAAAAAAGCCTTTGTCATCAGTATCTATCTTTTCAGTACCTAAGAACTGGGAAATCCTTAAATAATAGTTGCTCACCATTTTGCAATATAATATACAAAAACTAAGATATCATGATGCACACAAATAGATACAGGCCTAGAAATGCAATATGAATACATATAAAATTTTACATTTTCTAACTGAGCATGAACATAGAAAGTATTCTTCCTATTTTCCATTCTGTATATATATGTATATATATTTTTTTGTTTTGTTCATAGTCTACATGAAAATCATGTGATTCTCAGGAAGTGGGCTAACACTATCTTCTGTTTTCACATGAATCAAAGGTAAGATGGACAGTGTCTTTAGATAGGCAAAGCAAAAACAAAAAATAAAATAATGCAATACACCCACTGGCATCAATTATATGACTATTAGAAGTCATTTTACATATATATATATATATACATATACATATATATGAACAAGTTTAAAATATGTACTTGCGGTTCAAAATTCAAAGGAAAATTAACCCCCTTCAAAGCTGCATGAACAAAATACCTAATTGTGTATTTACTCTATTGATCTTTGCTTTGTTCCTATGAGAAATTCTCCTGGAGACATACTCTCCGTTTAGACATGGTATATAATGATTCAACTTCAAAGATCTGTGGAGAGCAATTCTAAGAAATTAATGAAATAACTACTTAGGATTGTGGGTGATGAATATTTTTCTCAATTGTAGAAAAGGTTTTGCCTAAGGAGAATTGATAACTCCTATTCTCCTTTTCCTTCTTCAGCCCATGACACTCCTCTGATGTCTTCAGGAAAAAGACCCTTTTGGCATTTGACCTGATTTCTAATTTGCCTGTTGAAGTCATTAGCAGGATAGCAGTTAAGATCCTCTCAATTTCAAATCATCCTCATCTATTTTTTTAGCTTCCAGTAATGGATGAAAAATTGGCAATGGTGAAAAGTATCTTAGTCTTGCTGATTTACTTCTTTGGTAAGATTTAGAATTTATTTCAGTGTGGAGGTTGGAATATGTTAGGTACTTATTTAACTAGATGTGTCTGGGAAGTAATCCAATAGCTAACATTTCTTGGCACTGCCATTAAAAATATGTCGAACATAATCTTATTGTAAGAAATAAAAGACAGAAGATATTTTATTTCTACCTTCACAAAAGTGTCATAATCTTTAATAAGTTGTTTATGCAAAACGAATTTATTGGAAAAGAAAATATATATATATATGTATGCATGTCAATATCTTGCAGAGTTTCGATCTCTGCACACACATCAACAAAATGTTTATAATATTGGAAACAAAACCACAAATTTTATTCTGTTGAGAGAGAAATTAATTTAGCCATTTGGTAATGATTTTTGAACAGATAAATGACTAAGTGGACAGGTGACTTTACTGTGCACATGGATATATCTTTATATGAGAGTATATATGTGTGTGCATGTGGAGGTATAGATAACTTTATTTCTTTAGGCAGACTCATTGCATAACATTGTAAGTGAAAAGCCAAGAATTATTTGCTCTCAAAAAATAAATGAAAGGAGAGGAAAATACTCACAAAATGAAGCAACGATTTAATGTTCTATGACGTGACTATACACACCGGTGATTCCAAATGCATTATATTCTAAATATGTTCTCAGGTAGAAAGACAAAGAGAAAAAGAAGATCACACCCACCAACCAGCTCCTCTGAATATTTATACATACTTTACTATAGTGGAGAAAAGTCATTCACTTCCTCTTTTTCCAGTAAATCTGGAAAATACTTAAATGATCTGATCTGGTAGAAAAGGTTTTAAAAGAATACAGGATTGTTATTCTTGCATTCTCTATCTTAAATGGACCATTGGGTTTTATCATTCAGTAAAACATTTTTTTTTACATTAGTTCAGTGGTTTATGTGTTCTATTAAGTTTAACAAAAATCAACTTAATTTTTAATGAGCAACTTTGCTCAAAAATGGAATTTTTAACCATTTTAGGGTCATAAAATAAATTTTAAGACTCTTGTAATGATGGTAAGACCAGCAAATGGCTATTAAAATTTTGCTTTGATAAGTTTAGGCTAACATGAACTTTTACTGTTCTGTAAAGCATATGTATATACTGTAATTTGTTTTTCATGAAGTTATGTTTATTTATAGCGCTCAAAACTAAACAATATAGAGAAATACAATGGCAGATGAACTATATTCAGCCATGAATGGTATATCAGTCAGAGTGCAGTCATCAAAACAGAACCATTAAAAGTGCTATGGGAACAAAGAGTTTAGCCTAGAAATTGAAACTTACCCAAATGTGGACAAAGTTATGAAAAAGGAGGATTTGAAACAGGGTTCCAGAACATCACAGAAGATGATGGCCTGAAGCAATGGTTTAAGTGGACATATCAGAACCTATAGGAAAACTTCAGAAGTTGTGAATATCTCCTGGCACAATGCATCCACAAAGAGGGAGCTCATAGTGAGATCTGTGAAAGTGCTCCCTCTGAGGTAATTGTAGTCACATATTAGGTGGTGGCTTGGGCTGCTGATGGATGGTGGGGCCAGTTGTTGAGGACATGAGCTAAAACTCTATCCTTCTGGGCACATCTTCATCTGTCTGTCACTCTGTCTGCCCATCATAAACATCCAAGAGTAATGACTTCGTTCTTTTACTTCCAACATCTAAACCTTGTGTGTGTTCCTCTTTTGGACAGCTCTAACCTAGAACCACAAAGGAAAACAGTTTTCAGTCCTAAGCAGGTTGTCATAAACAATTCAGAACAAAAGGATTAGCCTCACTGACCATCCTTACTCCCCCTCTTGGCACTCCCTTCAAAAAAAAGTTAATAGAGAAAGGAAGAAATAGCTCTCATTCTTTATGAAACAAAACTTAATTTTGGCATCAGATTATTTTCATCAATATGAGAAATAAAAATTTCCATAGGTTAATTTCAAGTGCCAGTAACTCTTGCAAAAACTCCACTAATTAATACATTATCTATTTTATTCATTCACTCGTTCAATTATTATTTTCTTCACTCAGATAATATTTAGTAAGTATTCAAGTCTCAATCAGGTACAGTGGATTCAAGATTGAACATTAGAGATTCCAGTGGGGAGAGAAAGATGATAAGTCTACAAAAATGTCCGTTAAATATACTGATGTAAAAAGAATAAAGGCCAGGTAAGAAGTTTGAATATGAAGGGGTTATTGTATCATTTATAAAGAGTGGTCAAAGAAAGCCTCTCAGATATGACATCTCATCAGAGATGGAACTAAATGATAGAGTGTGCTCTGTAAGTAACTAGCAACGTGAACATTCTGGGCAAGTATTAGAGTGTTTGAGGCAGAAATGTGCTTACTGTTTATAAGAAAGAAGATAGTGTGGTTGGATTTTGATGTGGAAGAGGGAAATTGGAGTGCAATGAAGATTAAGAGAGAAACCTCAGCCAGAAGATTCAGGCTTTGTGACCATGGCATTGATATATGGAATGTTTTAAGCAACAACCTGATATCGTCAAGGTTTTTTATTGTAAAGGATAGTCTGGCTACTGTGTAGAGAATAGAAGGAGATTGGGTTCACCCAGTACAGCAAGGAGGTTACTTAGAAACCTTTTTATAGTGGCATCATTTCTGAAGAAGTTGCAAATGAGCCCATTTATTTTAACCTTAAGAGCTCCTTACTTAATCAGAGCTGAATGTATCAAAATATTTCCCAAAAGGGCATGGAATCAGACTCCCAAGATTCAAAATTATTTTTAAGTCTCCAAATCCAGATTTTTATACAGATAGCTAATGATCTACACACTATGGCTTTAAAGTTCAATAGTCTATTGGATGACATTTTATTTATTTTAATTAAACAGTACATTCTTCTTTTTTTCCTTCCTTCTCTCCAAAAAGAGAAAGTGTACCAAGAGTGAATTACCTTAGAAAAAGTACAGAATATGTAATTTTTTTCATTTTTATGAAAAAAAATATTTATTTTGAATTTTAAAAAAGAAAAAGGAAGCTAAAATGATGCTGTATCTGTTGCAGTTTGCCCCTTTTTCTGTGAAACGCAGATATTAGTGATTCCAAAAAGAACAGTCTAGGTCTCTTTCCAGCTTTCTCTTGAAGCCAGATATACGAATTAAATACAATATTAAAATTCCCTTGGTTAAGGCTTTGATTTCTTTGTTACTAATAGTAGTTTAATGAACATTTCTTATATCTTAATTTGAACTTTTACTAGTTGGCTGGTTCCTGGGCTACATGCAAAAATTTTTACTTTCCTACTGATGTCAATTACCGAAGCTAAAATCCATTTTCTACTCTGTGGAATTTCAAATATGGTGTAAAGATGAAAATGCAAGCAGCTGAAGTCATTGTCAACTCAATTGTAGTTATACTATGCTGAATTGCATAAATTTATGATCAATTCTAGACGATAGCATTATTTCCATGTACTTTCTGCAGTTTTATGGTGTGCTGATATGTTCAATTGCACAGAAGTTGGCTAGTAGTATAAATTAAACAGCTGTGTTTTTTGGTTGAATTCACTATGTTAATAAAACTACGAGCTTCTAAAACATCTTGTCAGATTGTAGTAATTTAAAATATTGTTCAGTTTACATGGTCATTTGAAAGTTTATTACTTTGAACTTTAAAAAGCAATATGTACCAAGGTTCTCACTTGAGCTTAAAAGAAAATAAGCAATGCCTATTATATTCAGAAAGTGTTACTGATGAGCTGTACTGAGAATAATTCATTTAGGAAGTGCAGTTAGAGTTCCCTAACCACCTACCTTATTTGAAATGCAGTTTAGCAATCTATCAAGCTCCGAATCCTATTCTTATCTATCTGGAAACTAAAATGGTGGATATGTAATATAAGAAAATTAAAAATTGGCAGATAGGGATAATATATCTAATCATTGCTTCCTATCCTAAATTGCTTACTTTTGTCAAGGTTATAAAATATCCTGCACCAAGTAAATTTTCAATTAACATGTATTGAACCAATTGCTTAAACTTTGCTTTCAGACATTTCAATTGCATAAGCTCAATTTTTACTCTCAAACTCACACAGTCCCAGCAGCTCTTACAAACATGCCCAACAAACAAGACAAAGGCAGATGTCACTGTAAAGTGCGAAGCATAGGCCATTTACTATTTGAATATAAGTCAGCCAACTCTTGGTTTAAATGACTGTGAAAAAATTTAACCTGACCTCAATAATATAAAACATTCTCAAATAGAGTTCATTCTGAAATAAAATAAAGATAATAACACACACACACACACACACACACACACACACACAATTAGTGGTAACCATGAACTAGATGTATTTAAGTCTTCCATTTTAGAAAAATAAATTCTGCATGGTTAAAATAACCATAAATGAAATCATAAAAGAAATGAACGAATGGGGGGATAAACCTATTTATAACACATATCAGAGCAAAGGTTTAATTTCCTTAACATATAAAGACCCTTTAAAATTAAAAGAGGACAAAAACAAGCAGAGAGTAAAAGATAAGACGTGAAAAATTAGGCAATCTCCTTCAAAATTAAAAAAAAAGCAATCAAATATTTCAGGGCTCTGTCTTCCCACATAAGTTTTAAGCAACTAGCAGAAACTGATAGAAACATTTTTCAGAAAGCTTCAAAAAATCATTAAAGGACTACAGTAAGAGGGAAAACCCCAAATCAAGCATGAGGCTACTTAACAGTGTTTGGATCGCCTGGTGCCTTGGCCGGCCCCTCTCCTACCCTTGCTGGTTCAGCGTGGAGTCAGATCGCGCTCTCCATGCAGAATCATGGTCCAGGACCTGAGGACAGCAGAGTAACCCTCCTGTATATGCTGGGAACATGTACGCCTGGCACAATCTGTCTGGTGGTGGTCTGAGGGACACCCCACCCCAGATTTGCCTTGTTAGTAGAAATCAGCTCATGGAACCCTCTACAGAATGCTGTGGGAGAGCAATCAATCAGATGCCTGCGACAAGGAATAATTGGCTGTGGGGAATAGCGTGGTGCCCAGAAATGTGAGGAAATTGTCTGCTAGGAAAGAGAAGACATTCATAACTTTGTAAATGGCAGAATTCCTAGGGCTATAAGTGCATGCCTATGGTGTGTCTCATATGCAAAAAGGATCACAGAGACTTCTACAGTTTGGGGTGGAGCTTTTCTCTAAATCCATTGTACGGATAAGACCTGAAGGAGAACACTCAAGTAAGTTGTTAAGCAAACACTGAAAAAGATGTTTTCTTTTTCCTTCTCCTCCTTCTTTTGTGTGTGTTTCTATGCATGTGTGTCCACCTGGCAATCGAGGACAGCTCTGTAATAAAACTAGCTGAATACAAGCTAAAGAACTGATGCCATAGAGTCTGAATTCCATCTTTAACACATGAAAATATCAAAATATCCTGGTTTCAATAAAAAGTCATAAAACATACAAAGAAACAGGAAGTGATGGCCCAGGATTTGAGAGTTAAAGCATTAGAAACCATCAGTGCAGATGACCAGAACTGCAACACACCAGACAAAAACTCAAAAAAAAAAGTCCTAAATATGCTCAAAAAGCTAAAGGAAATCATCATGGATATGGGACTAAAGGACATAGTTAGGCATGGAGTCATTAAAGAATCCACATTGGACAGTGAGTCAAAGCTTAATGGGTTTATTGAAGGAAGAGGAAGCAGGGAGAGAGCAGGCAGGCAGGAACCAGCTAAAGGAAAGAAAAATGGCTCTGCCTCTTGGTTCTGGGAGCTATGTTTTAAAGGGAAAGTGACACCAGGAAGGGAGTGTGCCCACTAGGTGGTGTGTTGTTTCCTGATTGAATGAGGGCTCATTGACTTAGGGTATGAGAGATTGCTGAGATATTAATGCACTATTTTCCTTTGATGTGCAGCTGCACGTATCAGGCAGAGTAAGGCACTGGTAGGGGAGGGTGTTATCAGCAGAGACAGATTATGACCATATTTCTAGTTATCTGGGATGTCTGCATCCGCCATCTGGAGCACACAGCACCAGCTGGTATGGTAATTGATTAATATCTGAATCTCTGGACCTGTCAAAGAAGCTGAGGGGTGGGGGGCTGATGGGGGCTGATGGGTACCTGTGTCAAGAGTTCCTTTTGCTTTTAAAATTCTTCTTCTGAGACCTAACAGACATCAGGAAAATAATAGATGAATAGAAAGAGAATATCAGTATAGGGATGAAAATTATGCAACATAAGACAGAACTGAAGACCACAGTAACAGAAATTAAAATTAAAATTAAAATTCCCTACATGGGTTCAACCACAATTGGAGCTAGCAGAAGAAAGAATCAGAAAACTTGAAAATAAGTCAATTGAAATCACTCAGTCTGAGGAGCAGAAAGAAGAAAGAATGAAAGAAAGTAAAGAGAGTCTGAAAAGCTTTTGGGATAGCATCAAGCATACCAATACACATATTGTGAGAGTTCCAGAAGGAGAAGAAAGAGAGAAAGGGACAATGAGAATATTCAAAGAAATAATGATTGTAAACTTTTCCCAAATTTAATGAAAGACATGGATAAACACATCCAATATGCTCAATGACCTCAAAATATGTTAAACCCAAATTTGATCTATACAGTGCCACATTGTAATCAAAACGTAGAATGCCAAGGAAAGAGAATTCTGAAATTCACAAAAAAAGCAGCAATGTTTTATGTACAAGGGAATTGCAATAAATTTGAGGGTAGGTTTCTCATTGGAAACCACAGAAGCAAGAAGGCAATGGGATGACATATTTAAAGTGCTGAAATAAAAAAATGTGAACCAAAATCAATATCCGGAAAAACTGTCTTCCAAACATGAATGTGGGGGTGCAGCACAGGGAGGCATAGGTGGGCACCACTTGCTTCAATTTCACAACTTGAGACTGAAGTGATTTGCAACTGCTCCTATGGGTGACAGCACCTAGGAAGCCTCACCACAGTCCTCTCAGCCTGGTACCAGCCCTAGGGGCAATATCCCCTCCCAGCCCAGGCCAAATGGGAGACTAAGGAATTTTGCGTATATAGTAAGAGGCAAAGGTACAAAAATTTTGAGATGGCATGTATTTTGATGTGGTGCAATAGCAAAAGCCATTGCCACAAGTCTCAATGAAATCTGTTAACAGATTATGGACGAAAGGAGGAAAGCCAATGCCCTCGCCTGCAGGTCCTTCCAGGAAAGGACCAATGTAAATCGTGATGCTCCTTTGCAAGTAGATTTTCCAACACAGAAGACTGACCTGTTCCAGAAGTTCCATGTGCAGTACTTAAACCCCTCAGAATGGACACCCTGAACAGGGGCATAGAAAGTCTCGTGGCCTCATTCAACAAGAAGGATTGGCCATCAGTGAACATGGATGTGACCAATGCTACCGTGACCATGATCAGTAAAAAAAAGTGAAGAGGAAACCCGGATGGAGTGCTATGTGCTAATACTAGGAAACCCAGATGGAGTGCTAAGTGCTAATACTAGGAAACCCGGATGGAGTGCTAAGTGCTAATACTAGGAAACCCGGATGGAGTGCTATGTGCTAATACTAGGAAACCCAGATGGAGTGCTATGTGCTAATACTAGGAAACCTGGATGGAGTGCTATGTGCTAATACTAGGAAACCCAGATGGAGTGCCTTGTGCTAACACCGGGCATTAGGAAGGTTGTCTACACATTTGCCCTCATCATGGACACAGGGAACCAGTACTTTGAGTGCCACATTTTCTGGTGAGAGCCAAATTAGTAATAAGTGGAAAGCAGTCCAGGCTGCCTTCACAGAAAATTCATCCACCTGATGTGCCAGCAGACTCAATAATGAAGTCACAGCCAACATAAAATGAGGGGTCTCATCCCTCATGGACATTTTGAAACAGAAAACCCTGTCCCGGAAACACCACAGCTGCATGTGTTGAAGGAGTCTGTGATATTTGCCTGAAGATTGAATAGGCACACCAAAGAAAATGAACTACTTGGCCTTCCATTTAGTTGCTAAGGCTTTGTCTGCAGAGAATTTATCTTTAACAAAACAGTGTTAGTATTTGTACCCTTATCTTGCTACCATCATGTGATAATAAGAGAAGCATGAAATAATATTTTGTCAGGAAGTTACATCATGAACACTGGAAGGTCTTTTTCTTATTGTTGATATTGTGAACATTACCCAACTTCATGCGCACAGAAGAACGTGGTCACAACCTTCCCAGGGAGCTAATGCCATGTCCGTGGAGTGAATGATGCCTAAGTTAGTTTCACTGTCTTCTTAAGCTGGATCTGTCACAAGCAACCTATAAGTCCTACAGCTCTTAGCCCTGTTTTCAACATTGGAACAGATACTGCATAGTAGATACCAGTGAATTGCTATAAAAACAGGATGATGAATGTTCATTTTAGCTTGTCATAAAATTGAACCTGTTGGTTGACAAAACTGGATGTTGGCATCAGTATAGCCACCAACTGGCAGCTTTCATTGACATGCTCCTTAACACTCGGACACCATTTCACATTTACAGCTGATTGTAGAATATTGAAAAAAAGGTGAAACTTCAAAATTGGCAAAACCAAACTGAATCTGAGGAATTAAAAGCAAACCAAAGAAATAGCCTATCTTTTCAAATGGTTTTCAAACTTATTTAAAGAGGAAATTAACAAGCATAACGCATTTTGGTTGGGACATTTTCAAACTTGTGCCTCATATTGTACGATGGAGCTAGAAAGCTACAGTTCACTATGGCCATTCTCTACATAAACAACATTAAAACGAAAACAAAAAAAATGATGTGGCGTTTTGAAGCTATATGTACCGCAGAAAAACATATTCTTAAATCTAATCCATTATGTGTGTGTGAACCTGTTGTAAGTAGGAACTATTGATGAGGTTAGTGTATTTAAGAATGTGTGGCCCATCTCAATCAGGATGGGTACTAATACTGTTACTAGAGTCCTTTACAAGTGGAGTGAAATTCAGACAGAGAGAAAGCGAGAGGAAGTAAGAAGCAGAAATCAATGAAACCTGGGAGAGAATGGAGAGGCCAAGAGAGGCTGCCATGGACATCACAGTGTGACAAGTAAGGACCAAGAATCTCCAGCAGCCTGCCCCAGAATGCCAATCCTGGGGAAAAAGAATCACCTCAATAATGTTTTGATTTGTACTTTCTTTTAGACTCAAAACCATAAGCAAATAAATTTCCAATGTTTAACCTGACCATTTCATGGTATTTCCTTAGGCAGCATGGAAATTAAAACAATGAGGGAGGTTTAAGACATTTCCAGGTAAACAAAAGCTGGGACCAGGTAAACAAAAAGGGGACTACAAGAGATGCTAAAGAAAATCCTACAGGTTGAAAGGAAAGGACAATAAACAATAAGTCAAAACCGCATGAAGAAATAAAATTCTGCAGTGGCATTAAGCACATGGGAAAATATAAATGCTTATATTATTGTATTGGTTTGTAACTCTACTTTTTACTTCCTAAAGGAATGAAGTTAAGTTGATTTCAAAGCAAACCAGGCTGTTACATATTTAGGATGTTAAATTTAAACCCCGTGATGACTTAAAAGAAAATATGAGAGAATATGCAAGCTCATAGAGACAGAAGTTAAGAACAGGTTACCGGAGATGGGGGAAGGCAGAATAGGGAGTTACTACATACTGGGTATGAGGTTTCTTTTTTGAGACATGGGAAGTTTTAATAATGGAAGATGTAAAGATACCACAACATTGCAAATATGAATGGTATGCTTGGAAGTGTTGAGATAGGAAAGTTTATGTTGTAAATATGTTCCCACAATTTTTAAAAAGAGCAACTAAAGTGACAATGCCAATTAAATGCAATTCAAGATCCTGGTTGGGATCTATCAAGAGGGAGAAAAGGCTTAAAGAAACATTGGAACATATGACAAAATTGAAATATAGACTGTAAGCTCTATATCAATGCTAAATTTCTTGAACGTGAAAACTGCATTTGAGGTAGTTACATGGGTTAATGTTCTTGTTCTCAGGAAACGTACATGGCAGTACTAAATTTTTAAAAAACTTTTTAAGGTATAAAACCTAACTAAAGTGTTCAGAAAATGGATTGAGAAGTCTATAAGCAGAAAGAGAAAGAGAGAGAGAGAGAAGAAGAGAGAGATAGGTCAAAAGCTACACAATGTTGACTGTGTAATCTGGGTGTGTGAGGTTGTAAGGCATGTTGGGAGTTCTCTCTATGGGTGTGTATTATTTTTGTAACTGTCCTGTAAGTTCTGGAAAGTATTTCCAAAAAAAAATTTTAAAAGACTATAATTAGATAACTTTTTCTCCATTCATATTAGAAAAGACAGGAATATGATGCAGTATGTGTTGAAGCTGGCATTATCACACAACTCTAGTTAGAGTATAAATTATTACAACACTCAGTATAATTTGGAATTATAAATCTAAATTACAAAATGTGCATGCTCTTTTTCACAATATTCTTGCAGATAACGTTACAGGAAATGAAACATTTTCAAGATTGTTCATGCAGCTTTTTTTTGTAATAACAAAAGGACACCTAGATTGCCGATAAGGGGCTTATTAAATATATTATGGTATACAGATGTGATGATGTATTGGTAGGAATTAAAAGAACAAAGGGGCTCTAAAGGTACTTATAACGTAATTATTTTCAAGATAGGCTGCTAATCAGAAAAAAACAAGGCGGCACAGTCTATGTTCAGCAAATTATCATTCCTGACATGCACATATAAACTCATCCCTGGAAGGACAATCAAGAAAATGATCTAAAGAGTTACCTTTGTGGAAGCAAACTGTGCAGATAGAGAATAAAATTAGGAGAAAACAATTTTTTCCTGAGTAACCCTTCCCCCTTTTGAACAGTACACCATGTATATATTCAAAAACATTTAAAATCAAAATAAATTATTATCCCCATACCTATTTTATCTATACAGTATTTAAATTAAAATAGAAAAATTTTGAAATTAGCATGGCATTTTAGACAGGATTGATAGTATGGGTATTAAACAAACTGTATGTACAATCAGAATAGGTTACTGATCAAACAGATTAAAGTCCAACAAGTCGTAGACTCATTTGCATCAGCCTCTTTGATTAACACTGACCAATTGCCATGCCCAGAATGAAGTCCCTGCTGCTACTGCTCCCTGTTCAAATTCTACCTTTCCTGAAATATAGCAATTATTGTCAACACTATTCATTTGACCTGCTAATATGTTTATTACATGATTTCTCCTTAATTTGTTTGCCTAGGTATCACAGTGATGTTGCTCATTTCTTTATGATGGACATGGTCTTTATTTTTCTTTTCACCCTCTAGAAAACTTAGGGCAATTAATAAAGGATTGAATATAACTTTCAAAAAGGTTTTATCTTAAAATAACAAAACAAAAGCATGTTAACATATCTTTAGAGAAATAATGAATCTTATGTAAAATGAAATAATCAACAAATATTTCAAAACTATAGGGAAGCGTAAATGAACTCTTTCTAATGGTGACATAACCAGTTGCTTTTTGCTTTGAACTCCCAGCTCCACTACTGCTTCTAGGATTTCAACTCTCTCCACACCAGTAAAAATCCCTGATTTACTCAACTACTTACACATGCATGATGCACTGGTTTCTGATGGTTCCTTCTAGGGAGGCTTTTATTATTACTGCTGCCATCATCATCGTTTGCAGTTGTGATCTGCAGCATCTCCTTGTGTCTCCTTTGTCATTAAGCTGATAACACAAGCTTCTCTGCATCAGCCATTCATCCCTTCAGAGAAAAGGGATGACTCAACTTCAGTCCAACGATGCACCAGGCTTGAGAGCACATGTGAACCTATCACCTCCTCTTCTAGGGAGTAAATTTTGTGTCCCAAACAAATTCCCATGATGGAATTTCCTTTCTTTCTTTAGTAAGAACAGAAAATCCTCATGAACTTCCATTTTGCCCACCAACCATCTCTTTCAGCAAAATAGTCTCTTTAATCTGCTCCTAGTCATCCAGGATTCCCTGTGCCAGAGTAGTATATTATCCTCCTCTCCAACATGAGAATTTAATAGAATCTATTTTTGCCAAGCACAGATTACTGAACCAGTAAATTCACTCTGAATAATAGCTTCAGTAGCTTCGGGCTCCACCTTGTCTTCTAAGCCCCTTACAAGCGATGCAATTTCTCAGATTGTGCCTCTTATTTTTTTAACCTTACAGAAGGTCTTAATGCATCGTTACACTAAAAATTCCATTTCTACACTGTTGGAGAATAACTAACACTCTCCACACTGCTGATTATGTGCCATTCTGGGTCTCTCTCACCCTCTGCTTACAACAGAAATGGTGGGAAGCTCTAAGAAAGAAACTCCTAAGATAAGTAAGTCTCCCCTATTCTCACTTCTCCTTTTCCCAAGAGAAGCTGCCCAGGGAGCATGTACTGGGTCTGGTCTTGGGGAGAGGATTTCTGTGGGAGGGGCTCTGACACAGCCTAGTAAGGCTGCTGTATAATTAGCTTCTTTCTTGTCTTCAGCCTTGGAGCACAGACTCCCTGCAGGTATACATACTCCAATACCATCATTTTCAATGGTTTTGCTGGACTTCCCGGTCTTACTTATTAATTGATTGAAGTTAAGTTTGACTGTACCATATTCCCTCAAAGACTCAAATAAACAGAAATTCTTCTCAAAAGCAGCCAGATATTGATTTAAAAAGTGCTATGTATCCCACTGACTAAATTTACAATTATAAATAACTGCTTGTATGAGCTATTTCAGTGATTCAATACTGGACAAAGAATCAATAGTAGAGGGATATAGGGGGAAAACCAAAAATGCATGCTATGACCAATAGTTAACAGGAAGACATCAACAGTACCACAGCACTACCAAGTGCAACTAACTGGCATGGGGAGGGACAAGTGATAAGAGGTATTTTTGATTCGATAGTTGGTGACATTGTGTTTGCCAGTTCTTTGTCATTATGGACCAATAAAAATGGTCTAAAATTGAAAAAAAAAAAAACATATTTCTCGTTATAATGCGCAATACTGCTGTGATCGGTCATTGGCCCTAAATTCTCACCCTTACTTTCTTCTCATATACATTACAATAATAACCTCTACATTTTTTCACCTGTGCAGTGTTAATGCCATTTTATTAAATCACGAATAAGGTCGGTATCTCTTAAATCTAAAAGTTTTCGTGCACTTCCACAGTTGTCAATTTTCTAAAGCGTTTTATTTCCTAATTTGTCAAAACAGACTATTAGTATTAACCAAGTTAAATCAAATCTAAATTAATTCAGACAGCTTATCACAAGAATATGTTCATATGCAAAGCACACAATAGTCAAATCAAACAGACAAGTTAATATAAGAAGTTTTTTTAGAGAAAGGGAATCACGTCAAGTGCAATTTAACCTAATTGAGACTGATTTTAAATCACTTTTATTTCAAAGGGGGATTTACTCTTCCAAGGACAGCTTTTTTTTTCTATAAGAAATTCACAGCCCTTAGAATTTTTTTCTTTTTACTCTTTTCCGTGTCATCTTATCTGAATCCACTAAGTGGATGAATTTCTGTCTGGCAAGATTTCATTATCCTCCGCTTTGATTAGGGGTCGTTACAATTTGTAGCATTTTCTTTACCTCTTTTGAAAGGATTTTAATCTCTGCTTTAAAAATAAATATGCTAATCATATTATAGGAGGAAAACTATAAGTAAGGAGATTAGTGCATATCCCATTGTGAAAAGGACATGTCCTTTTACACTTTTCAAAATATATTAAAAATTTCTAAGGTGAAAGACACCTGGAATCTTTGAATTATCCTTGAAGAGTCATTAGAAGACATTTAACAAAACATTTTATTAGACAATTTTTATTGAGTAGGTAGTGTATGATGAATGCTAAGTGCAGAACTGAGGATACATCAAATGGCATATGTCTGTCCTCACGCTGTTTACGAAGTGGGGGTGGTTGCAGCACCAAAAAATCAGTAATCACAATTAAGTACTGTTCAATGTTCCGAGGGTCTGTCACAAGGGGACAGTTTGAAGATTTGCGATTCATATTTGAATGATCAATGAATGAGAAATTGATGTCTTAGAAACAGATTTCCCAGTTGATGGGAGAGCTAGAAAGTATTGTAGTCAGTTTTGCAAAAACACCATCATCCTCCTATTGGTCACAATTTTTCACATTACTCCTGCCTGAAATAAATGCTTACCTCCATGTCAGGACCCTCAAAATCTCGTTCAATTATACTGTCAGCTTGAAATTCAGCTTCTCATGATCTGTATCAGTCTGAATGCAGATGATGCTCTTTTATAAAAGTGTCCCCTCTTGAGTCAACGTCTCATTAACTAAAATGGCACATTACCTCTTATCTTTGTCCCCAAATGTAATGGTGAAGTAGTATCAAAAGAAACAAATTACCAAGAATAATTTTAGAATTAAAAGGGATTTTTTAGAAAGAAACTGTTTGAGCAGGGAGATCTCAAACTGGGGAAGTCAGAATGAAGGTCTCAATAGCTCTCTGGCTGTAGTCCAATATGTAAAGGAACCTAGATGATTTCCAAGTGGGAAGCTACAATGATGGGTTGACATTTAAGTTTCTTATTAATAGGAGGGTCTTACATCTGGGGAACAGATGCCTGCTGGTTAGTAGATGTGGTGGTTTGAAGCTGTATGTGCCCCAGAAAAACATGTTCTTAAATCAAATCCACTCCTTTGGGCATGAACTCATTGTAAATAGGGCTTTTTGGTGAGGTTACTTCAGTTATTCTGATTCCAATCAGAATGGGGCTTAATCCTATTACTAGAATTCTTTATTAGAGAATGAAACTCAGAGGAAAAGAGAGAAAGTCACAGGAAGCAAGAAGCTGAAATCAGTGAAACCCAGAAGAGAAGGGAGAGACCAGCAGTTGCCACCACGTACCTTCCATGTGACAGCAGAGTCAAGGACTGATGGCAGCTAGTGGGGAAGAAGGTATCATCTCGATATTGCCTTGACTTGGACATTTTCCCAGCCTCAAAACCATAAGCAAATAAATTCCTATTGTTTAAACCAACCCATTTGATTGTATTTGCTTTGAGCAGCCTAGGAAATTAAAACAGATTAATATACATTTCTGATAGGCTATTTCTACTGCACCAAAATGGCATGTTATTAAGTATCTAAGTGTTTTTCACTGCGACATTATCCAGAATGTTCCATTTTCTTGGAAGGTGCTGTTTCTGCGATTAATTGTTTTGTTTTTTTGAGATGTCCCTATCACTACTAGGAAATGGGGTCTCTCCCAGTATTGCCCAATGCAGGCAGCCATTGTATTTTATTTAACAGCCCCTCCCTTTGGTCATTTTTCCAATGATCTTATCAGAAATTTGAAAAAAACACATCGATCACCATTAATTTCCTTTTTTGTCAGGCAGTAGCAGTAGGCTCAATGAGTCATTTATTTTCTCTTTATCCTTTTTTATTTTTGTGTTAGTTTCATTTTCTTGATTGCAGTAAGAATTGTTGGGTGGCTGCTTAGTTGCATTTAAGACCCGTGGAGTATGGTTATTTACTCAGTTGATTAATTACAGCTACAGTCCTCCCTCCTAGTAGAGCATCTATTATTTTATTTTTAGTTTTGGTCCACTAGAGATAGCTTCCCTTCTTTCTCATTTTCTTTTGGTTAACTATCTTAAGAGAAGCTATCTGTCTTGAAGGTGACAAGGAATTTGAACAGAATCTTGAAAGAGACTGTACAAGAAGAAGTAAAAAACATACAGATTGATAATTACAATCTAAAGCATAAATCCAAAGTGTATCAGTTGTACCCATATTTCATTAAATCAAAAGCCTGGGTCTAGAAAAATTTGCCCTTTAAAATGCTTGGATCTGATATGAAACACTTTTAACTTTGTTCTTTAAGAAATCACTGTGCCAGACTTAATAACTGTAAAAGCAGCGTTCTTCATATATGAAGGCACATATACTTCTTGATGGGCAGTTAAGTTTTAGTCTTTAGTGACATTAAGTCAAGAAGGTGGGAGGAAAATTGAAAACATTAGTTTAGAGAGTTGTAACCAAATATTGAAGGAAACTGCAACAAAACCATGTAGTTATCTGTAATTTACAAAGTGAATATGTATTAGTCAAGACTCTTCAGTGAGCCTTGTGTGTATGTGTGTGTGTGTAAATATTATGAGATTTATGATAGGAATTGGCTCACCTAACCATGGGAATTGGTGAGTCTGAATTCTGTAGGGGTGACCACAAGTTGGAAACTCCAACAAAGGTTTCAAAGAATTCCCCAGAAGAAGCTGGCTGGCTAAAGTAGAAACAGAAATTCTCTATTCTGACTGTTGAAAACATAGGTTCTCCCTTGAGGGCCTTCAACTGATTGGAAGAGACATCTCTCATTGCTAAAGGCAATCTTCTGTGTTGACTGTAGATGTAATCAGTAATTGATGCCATCAGCTGACTAATTATTTAAAGCTATGAAATACCCTCTCAGTAACAATCAGGCCAGTGTTTCTTGACTAAACAACTGCACACCATAGCCTAGCCAAGATCACATTAACTTAATGATCACCAGACGCAAAATCACTCTGATAAGGAACAGGAGCAATATCCGATAACACAGAAGTGTGCTACAGTTTTTCTCTACAATCACTCACTTATGATCAAAGATAATTCCAAAGAAGGATTATTCTTGATGTACGATAAGAATTCCCAAGTTCTGGAGGGATCAGGCAGGGGGATGAAGGTAAAAGTTTTCTGAGTTATAGATACCTTAAGAGAAAAGAGAAAGGATTCATTGTAGCTAGAAAATAGAACATTAAAATGTCAACAATATTCCAAACAAAACCCATGATCATTTTTCATCAGTCCATTCAGTGCTATCTAATTAATTCTTGTTCTTCTTAATCTTGTGTTAACAATCTTATTAATCCATCAGCTTCTATACTAGGTTTCTGGAAATCCTGACTCAGTCCCTTGGTATAATCTCAAAGTTCTTTAAGGAATGTCATCAGAAGCCTGTGCCCCAAATTACTCAGCATAGTTGGTTCCATGAGTCTCTGAAACAGTGCTTTTTTGAAGCTCTGACCTGCAGCTGATGGCAATCACTGTCAGGGAAGTATTGGAGTAAAACAATGTGACTGACAGGGAAACTCGGTTGTTTCATGGCATGTAACTGTTTTGTTTAAGAATAACAGAAATTATTGTTAATATCTGCTCTTGTCTAATATCAAACAAAGCAGTATTAGGACAGATCATACACAGTGAAGATAATTACAAACTTTAAAAACTATATATAATTTTTTAATTATTTACATTAATAACATCTACCCATACAAATTTTTCCTGAGGAAAGATTAAGCATCTCTTTTAAGCAATGCTTTTTTCATAAAATTCATAGAACATCAAATAAAACATCATTTTTAGAGCCAGTATTTTTACAAAGTAGAAAGAGAAAAAGAACAAATCCTTCGTGATTCCCCAAGAGGCTCTGTAGAAAATCCTACATATAGTCTGGGATCAAGAAGACATCATTGAGGATTTGATTTGGGGAAGGTAAATTGTCAGAATTTGTCAGGAGGTTTGACCGTGGTTGAATAGGATCATATAGGCCACTGTGAAACAGTGCTTGTCTCTTTATCCAATCAAAGTGAAAATACAATATTTTTAAAGTAAAATAAGATGCAATGTGATTGATTTCTAAAAAAAAAACTAGTTCTTTTAAAGTGAGAAAATTTGGTTCTTTTGAATAATCAAGGACATGATAAAGTCAATAAAAAGCACAGAAGACTATTCTGATAAGACACAGAATCTCTATCTTTTACACTCATTAATCAGTAAAGGGTCACGGATGGACCTTTTACAACCTCTTAGTAAAAACAGATCATTAATCCAAGTAAATTTTGCCATTTTAATAGAGAAAAACCACATTCTAACTTTGCATCAGTATAAAAATTTTATAGAAAAAAATATAAAATCTTACCCAGATTTGGCCACAAGAAATAAAATTTCTGTTCTGCAAACTTTCTATGTCATTCTGTATCTATTCAAGTTTTGTGTTGTTTTTTTCCTCCTCATTTTGCAACAGTCTTCTTACTTTAAGACAAAACTACTCTTTTTCTCCTTATAAAAATGCATCTTATATAAATTTTTGCATGCTGTATGGCGGGGTCACATTTCATTATTTTTTCCATTTGAGTATCCCGTCATTGCAACACCATTTGTTGAATTTTTCTTTGTTTTTTGTTTGTTTGTTTTGCTTATTTGTTCATTTTTTGCATAGTGCATGGACTAGGAATCAAACCCAGGTCTTCTGCATGGCAGGTGAGAATTCTACCACTGAACTATCCTTGCACCCCCTATACCTTATACATTTAAGTCATCAAAAAGATCTTAGAAACTGTCTTTAAGCTGACACCTTACAAATTACAATTACTGTGAAATAAACTTTGTCAGAATAATAATTGAATTTGGTTAAATATAAACTTACGTTTATGCATTTTTGCCTGTGTAAGTTTAGGAAATACAGCTCCAAAAATTCAGTCTTCTATTATATTTAACACTGATGATTTAGAAGATATAGCTGTTTTCCTTTCAAACGAAAATATTTAACCAGTCATTTTTGTCAAAGACCTGTTTAGATCATCTGGAGTTGACTTTTTAAAACATTTATGTTCATTTTTAAGAATATCCCCCTAATTTCTGGGATTTTAGGAATATTTGATATATGTAAATGCTTATTTGTCTCTAAGACGATTTAAAGAGAACTCTTTTAAGGAATTCTATAGGTTAATTGCATACCATCTGGAAGTAACAAAATATCATATATATGCATGCATAAATTTACAGACAGATACAAATATAGGCCTATCACTTAAAATTTTCATCCACAAGCCAGGCAAACTGACTCAGAAATACAGAAAGACAAAACACAGAGATAGAAAACTCACTAGTTTATATAAAAAGCTAGCTTTCTGTTCTAACCCCGCTCATATATTTTTAGGGTTCTTTGTGTTCCCAGCAGATGAGACAAGTTGAGATTATTATTTTTTTTAATATGAGGGCTAAAACTTCCACATCAATATTTGTGGAGATTTTTAGGATTTATTTTGCCCTGGTGGCTAATCTAGGGCTTAAATTTAGCTGTTGACAGTTCCTGCCTTATTTATTGAATGTTCTTATTTGTAAAGACAACTGAATTACAAGTGGTGATGAATCAGGAGGAAAGAGTAGGTAAGTGAAAAGAGTCTGAAAAACTGCCAGATTCAGGCTCTAGGGAATAAGGGGAAGCCTGGGTACCAGAGGGGCAAAAGTGCTGATAACTGGATCACTACACTTTTTTCTGGGCATGGATTCTTCATGGAATCTTTTAAGGGAGTTTTTAGAATTATGACATCTTTCAGAAGCTTCTAAATAAATACAATCAAAGAATGCACCCACTCAGGCGGAATAAGAAAACCTCTTTTTTTCCAGTGCACCTCTCACCTTTACCACCTTAACTTCAATGTTCCCCAAAGTGGCCACTGAAAACTCTCTCATCCTCGGTGACATTTACCCATTTACTCAAAACAAACATGAACTAGACCCAGAGTGAGCAAACATGAAGGCCACAAAGGTTTTAGAACGAGTAGAGCAAAAAGATTTAGACTGAGAAAAATCCACATTCAACCAAAGGTTCTGAAAAGAAAAATTGTATCAGGGCCCCACAAACAGAAAAAATAAATGGCTGTAATTAAGTCTACTGGAAATTCCATACACCCCTTACCCACTGCACTCCCACACAGACAGAACAAGTCACTGGTCAGGGAGACATCCAGAGTAAACCAAAATCAAGTAAAAAAATAAACTCCAAGAGTTCAAGTCCAAAAAGAGTGGAGCTCAGATCCAGGAGAAACCCCTACCACTCTGCGGGCAGTGAGAGTGCAGTGGAGGCATCGGGTCTGTGGGACCAGCACCTGTCACTCACCAGCTGTGGGGAAAGATGGGGGCGTTCTCCTAATCCCATTTCTGAGGTCAATGCTGTCAAAAGAAACAATTTGCCACATAACAAAGTATTAAAAGGATTTATTGAAAGAGAAACTGTTCAAGCAGGGAGATCTCAAACTGGGGAAGTCGGAGTGAGAGTCTCAATAGCCATCTGGTCACAGCTACTTAAAAAGACACAGATAATTTCCAAGTGAGACATTACAATGATCACTTGACATTTGTGTTTCTTATTACATAGGCGGGAACTACACAACTGGGAAGATGCGTACATTGGTTAGTATGATATACTTATCCATTTCTGATAGTCTATCGCTATTGGACCGAAACTGGCTAATTACAAAGTGTCTAAATGTTGCTCAAACTGCAACTTTATTGGGAATGCTCCATTTTCTTGGAAGTTCCTGTCATTTATCAGAAATAGGTCTCTCCTAGCAATGCCCAGTACAGGTGGGCATTTTATTTTGTTTAACAATGGAGACAAAATAATATAATTGCAAGTGGCATTTCCATTCACGGAAGGGGTAAAATGAGAGGCATATAGTAGTCAAACTTTCTGGGCACATGTTGCAGGCTCTTCCACCCTCGGGGTAGGATTTAATTATCTTCATGGACGTGGCTGCCAGTTCACTTTGCTCGTCTCTGCCCTGAGAGTGAGTCTCTCCTTTGTCTTCTTGCTGTTTTTTCCTGGTTCTTAAACTCACCACTTATGCTTCTGTCTCCACCCTCTATGTAGTTGGTTCCGCCCTTTGAGATGCTCTCCCCTTTTCTACAATATAAGGTGAGTGGTTTTTCAGTCTGTTTCAGGCCATAGAACATTGAAGGCCCCGATGATTTTTTTTTATTTGCAATCTACATTATCTCAGTCCTTTTATTTCAAGTTAGAGCTCTTTTGCTGATAAAATTCCCTTAAAAAACCTTTATGGATGCCCAATGTATCAGATTACAGAACACTATATTTAATTAAAGCCGGATTCCTACTTGTTTTCCAGAAGAACTTCTCTCTACTTTGGACATGTCAGGCTCCTCACATCTTCAGAGATATTAACAAAAGGACTTAAGGTCACAACCTTAACCTAAACTGGACCATGATGCCTTGTTTTACTAGCAATGCTCTGCATTTCATCTTTGCCCATAGATTCTTATTTATTTAAGAATCTGTCCTTGACTGAAGAGAAACAGTTTGATTTTACAATCCAGAACATCCTGGTCCATTTAGATTCCCACTAAATTCTGCTTGTAAACCAAACCACTCTTTTACTAGCTCATCTGTCTCTTTCTGGAGTTTACTAGCTCATCTGTCTCTTTCTGGAGTTTATCACAGGCAGTTAAAAGAAACCAAAGAGCACTTAAACCATTTTGCTTGGGAATCATCTTGCTAATGACATGTTTATTAAGTACATTTACTTTCTTCCAAATGATTTCAGCTGACTTTTGCCAGCTGTTTCACCACCAAAAAGTAAGCATGACCTTTTTAATTCAGCATGCCATAGACATTCAGCCACCCTCTTTTCAGCTGCCGCAGATAGTTACTTGCTATTTTTCCAGCCTTTCCTGTGTCTTTAATAATCTTTCACTGGCTCTTGGGTACCACAAGGTTTCAGTTCCTGTCATGAGGACACTCAATTTCTAAGCTTCAATTTCTTTATCAGTTAATGTATTGCTACGTAACACACTACCCCAAACTCAGTGGGCTCAAGCAATAGCACTTTACCTCAGTAGGGCATTTCTTCTGGTTCACCGTGGCTTACCCACGCATTTGCAGTTAGCTGCCACTTCCTCTTTGGGGAGCTTGCTGGGGCTGAGGAGGACTTAGCTGGGGCTACTTGTGCCATTGCAGCATGTAATTGCCCACTCTCTTACAAGAAAGCCTGGGCTATTTTACATACTGGTGGTTGAGTTCCAAGAGCCACAGGAAACTAACCACTGGGTGTTCAAACACTTTTCAAGCCTCTACTTAAGGCATGCTTGCTAATGTCCATTAGCCAAAACAAGTTACATGACTAACCCAGAGTCAAGGGCAGAAAAGGAGAATCTATCTCTTGATGGGAAAGAAGGAACTTGTGGCCAGTTTCACAGTACAGCAGAAGTTATACTATTTTTGATATTTCAAACTTTATAATTACAAACAAAAAGAAGTACTTAATATATTTTTAAAAGAGAGCAACCATTGTGAAAAATAAGGTTTATAAAAGCAATGAATATGTAGTAATGATTTCTTTCAGTAAAAAATACTTATGTTATAAAGTGGAGGTTATTATTTTGTGCTTCAATTTATGTCTTTATTAATTAAATTAGCATTCATTTATGCACACACTATTTATAGAGCTAATTTGCGAAGCCGATCACTAAATGATTAGCTTAGGGATTTGTAAAATTTGATGTTATTGTTACTGTGCTTCTACTACCCTGAGGAAATATAAAAGGACAAGAAATTTTTCCTACTGTTGTCCCACTTTCTCCTTCAATATATAATGAAGTTACTGATTGTAACTAAATTTAAGGTCCTCTTTCTACAAAACTTTAAAAATAGGGGAAATTTAAATTTCTACTTTTCCTTAAAAAAATATGCTTAAATGGAAAGTAAATGCCATAGATGCTTGACTGTGGCTATAGATTTCCCTTAAACTTCATATACAATCCCCATATTAGTAGGCTATGGTTACATTCCAAAATCAGAAAAGCTAACTTAAAAAAAAAGTACAGGGTGGGCAGTGGTGGTGCAGTGGCAGAGCTCTTGCCTGTCATTCCGGAGACCTGGGTTCAAGTCCCAATGCCTGCCCATGCCAAAAAAAAAAAAAGTGCATTTTTCTGTTTTTCCCTTACCCAGCAATAATGAAACATATGAACAAATGTTCCAGTGTTGAATGAATAATTTAATGTTATAGACATTGTTTTTTATTAATTTATTATCTGATTAATACTACAGATTTTCAGTTATATTATATTTGTATTATGGGAATACAAAATTATGCTCTTCTAATAAAATAATATGGTTTCTTTATGTTTTTAAGGTACATCACTAAGATTAATGGACTGTAGCTCTTTTCAGTCTTTTGGCCATGGCTAAAGATTCCCATTCTCTTCTTTAATTCTTGCTTCCTATCTCTCTGAAACTGAAACTCTAACTGCCAAGCAAAATGCAGAATTGAACATTGATTTCATTTAAAAAACCAAACCAAATTATGTTTTTTTCCTTTTTCTACTGGTACACATTGTCCTCTGGGAAACTTATTTTGCCTTTGGATAAAATCAAGTTGGACTGTTTGGGACTCTACCTTTTCCTTACTAAAGAACAGGCATGTGCTCAAACTGGCCAGTGATAACACTGCCTTAAAGAAAATATTTTCCTTGGGTCATAAAAGACCAAAGCCATAATTTCAATTATAATGAGTACAGGATAAAGAACGAAACCATTTAATACTCAAAGCAGGCTCTCTAAAAACTGCACCTGAATATCCTTTGGGCATAATTACTAACTGGTTCTCTTCACACATTTCATTTTTACTCTGCCAATCTCAGAATTGCCTCTGATAATAGGAGATCCATACTGTAACAAAATTACAGTTGATACTTCTTGTACTTCATCAACAATAAATGAGCTGGAAAGAATGAATCTAAAGAGGCATAGAACACACAGAAAATCAATATAAATCTGATGTGGTCCAGAAGTGAAAGCTCGTGTTATTTATCACTCAATATGCTTTTTAAATTTACCCTTGCCAGATGCAATTTTGCATTTGATGCTTTCATAGAATTGAAGGCTATCTTCAGTCAGAGGAAGAAAGAATAACACACTGGGCAATGAATCAGTTTTTAAACAGACTGTATTTTGAAGGAAATAGAATGTAATGAAAGTGTCTTCCAAAATATCCATCATGGACTATCAGCCATGGTTCTCCTGTCCAGCCTTTTGCTTCTTTATACATTCTGTAAATACCGACTAAGCAACCACTTTGTGCTAGCGTGATCACAAGTGCCGAGATTACAGCAATGAATGAAACAAACGTAAACTTGATTACTTTTTCTTTGCCCATGTAGTGACAGGAACCACCATCCTTGAGTCCCTGGCTCTTACTCTTTCTGCTAATAGTGTCATGTTTGCTTTCTTGGCTTATGACTCTTTAATTTTGTAAATTCATAGATGAAGCCTTAAAATAGGCCAAACAGTTTCACCACAAAGTCTTAGTTTTTAAATTAAATTTGTTCTTCAGTATTGATGAAGCTTCTTTTTATCTATTTTAAGTTGGCTTCTTATTGAATTCTAATAAATTGTTACTACAAATATTTCTAGGCTTCCATAATTTCCATCCTTACCTAGCGCACCTACCTTAGAAGGTGATTTCTTCTGTTCAGAATCAAGACTGGAACTTGGGAATGCTAGTGAGTCATGAAAATAGAAATTTGGAATCTTAAGGAAGGGTATGTAGGTTATGAAGCAAGAATATAATCCTCCCAAATACCATGTGTGAAAGTATGAAACGGCAAAAGAAATTAGAAAGAAAGATCATGAGGAGACCATTGATTGGGCTCCAGAGTTTGAAAAGCCAAGGAGAACATAGTTTCAAAAAGTACAGAAAATGCAGTAGAGATTGATAACCGGTTTGCTTAGATCATTCTTTGTTCTTAGTTTATCAGTCTTTCAGTCAAAGCACTTCTAGGGAAGAGGCCAACCAAAAGTGTAAAACCCTCAGCCATGAGTAGAAGTCTGTGGTTCTACATCTTATTTTCCTACTCACTTTCTAAACTTACTAAACAGCTGTGAAATTTTTTCCTGATTTTTAAAATGACATATCTAATACTTACCCCAATCAAACCTTTTTTACTTACTCTACCCAAATATTTTTTACAGATATCAGAGTTTTCTAGATTCTAAATATTAAACACTATCTTAAATACCATTTGATCGACTATTAAAACTGTGTAGGTTCTCAAAATTTTACACATATGCTCAAGTGACTTTGCTATAGTAGTCACTTATGTTACTGTTTATTTAATTTTTTTTTATTTCTGGGGCTTATTTTATCTAATATTACTATAGCTGCCTATATTTTTTTTACTTTTATCTCATGGACATGAACCAGGAATCAAACCTGGGTCTCTGGAATGGCAGGTGAGAACTCTGTCATTGAGCCACCGTGGCCCGCCCTTAACCAATTTTTGTTGTTGCTATAAAATATAACATAGATATATACAAAGCAAAGAAAGAAAAAGCAATGCTTTTCACAGCACACTTCATAAGCAGCCACAGAACAGGTCCCAGAGTTTGTCTTGGGCTACCGTTTTCTCATTTCAGATTTTTCCTTCTAGCTGCTCCAAAACACTGGAACCTTTACCAGAGTCATAATAACAAAATCATACAATTTCTGTCCTTTTGTGGTCTTTGTTTTTAGTATTTTTAATTGTTTTCTTAATATTCTTTTTTTCTTTTCCGAATCTTTTTGTGAAGGTCAAGTTTGGAATATTTTTTAATACACTTTTTCAAGGGTCAGTCATGTGACTTGAAGGAAATATTTGTGTTTTAGGGGAAAGAAATGCCTTTTTTTTATTGTAGACTTGTCTTTGTTCTACTTTTCTCTCTAATGTGTAACCTACTAAATTTTTAATTATTTTCTGCTTTTATTTAATAATTGTGTAGAGTTTTCACACATGAGAATGGATCTGATACAGTCTTTAAACTCTCCTCAGGACAATATAATTAAGAAAAGGTTAATGTTGGACTATTGAAGCCTGATGGAAATCCACACAAGGAAAGCATCTTGAAATAATCTGGGAGCAAAAAAAGGCAAAACAATATTAACAAAGGGGTTAATTTAGCAAAATCACTGATAAGCCTGTCAACCAAAAGTTTGAAAAAGTTGTTTGCTGATAAACTGCAATAATCTGCCTTTGAATAGCTAATTGTTTATGACATTCAATTTTTTTAGTCTTTTTCAGAAAGACTATATATAATGTCATATATATATAATTTCAGAAATTTTAGAAAATAAATTCGAATCACAATAACTTTTCGTAAATGAACATGGAAGAATTTTCTAAGTCATTACATCTATAATTTTCAGTTAACTGAAGTAGCATTTGTTTTTACGATAACACAATCTGGAAAAACATTCTGAAGGATTCATTGTCCTCACTGGACTACCTTTTAGAAAAGCAGCACTCACTAGTTTGAACGAAAATCATTTTTGAAATGCTTCATGGAATCCTTTGTTCACCTTGAATATGTCTATTTAACTTGTTTAAGATTTTAGAGTTCTCATTGGTGAAAGGATTTTTAAAAGCTCGTATGTATATTTGAATTTATTTATTTGTACATACACAAATATTATATATGTAACACATATATGTGTTGTTATGTATGTATATATGTATGCAAATCTTACAATTTTTCAAAATCCTTTTCTCATTCCTCCATCAAGATTACATAGTTACTCTTTTCTCAAATTGGACATATTTCCCTCAAATCTTTTTTAGCTCATTCCATCACTTCCTTCACAACTTCAATAAAATGACATTCCAAGTTTCTCTTCTTGACAGCCCAATCTATATAGAAGGCAGGACCTACAGAACAAGGCTAATTCAGTTTTTGAGAGTAAGTTTTCATAAAGTTACAGATGACTAACAGATTTATCTTCTACAGGAAAAATATTCTCTGGCTTCGTGTACTCTCATCATTCCTGTAACTGTCCTCAAAATGTTTTCCATTTGTCATCATACTTCTTAATTGCCTATTTAAACCTGAAATAATCAGACACATTACCTTTTATTCTGGAGGTTAGATTTCTGTTAAAGGACCCTGAGATTTTATGAGTTTGAGTGGTGGCTAACTCTTCATGTCACGCATATTAGACATTGAAAATAAATACCTAAATCCCATGTGATGCTATTGAGCCATTGTCTGCTCTTCAATTCTGTAGTTATATCTTGAACTCTAGTATCAGGTTCTAAGTTTATATATATATATGTATATATATATATATATATATCAAATATGTTGTACCTGGCTCATCATTTCCAATTAATTGAGAGAATTATAGAGTTGAATTCTCTTATCTGAGGTATTTGTGTGTTGATCCGCACACAAACGTTCTCTAAAATGATCCAAGTTTGTTTGAATTCCGCATACAAATGTGTTCTAAAACTACCCAAGTTTGTCTGATACCTTTTTGTCCTGTGGGTGTGCTTAAAGACTTTTTGAAACAGTTAATTCACAGAGCACAGCATGACTTTGGAAGACACGGGGCAAGATGGAAAGGCCACGAGTATGCTTCTTTATTCAATTAAACACATTAGAGGTTGCAGCCCTTGCCTCAGAAGCTCTGCAACTGCTTTTACCATTCTGATCAAACTTGTGTTCTGCCTAATATGGCTCAGTTTTGTCTGCCTGGTTCTAAAAAATGCTAACACTTCTGGACCGTGTTCCCGTTGATATACTCTCCCACTGTGGCTCTTATTTACGTTCTCAAGACTCCAAGTACAAGTTACGAGGCAGTAAAGCTCATATTTAGGACTCTACCCCTGACTAACGTACACTCATTGTTCAGGTTTAGTCTTCTTTTCGGTGCATGGTCTGGGAAGCAAATGTTCAAACATGGTCTTAAAGGTTAAATTTCATGATAGTGGATCAACTTGATATAAACAGAGAATCCTCTTATTTGGGGGAATCAGCCTCCTTCATATTAATATATGTGTCTAGTGGAAGCTATACTCTACCAGTTAAAATGTCTACTTTGTCTTGAAGCCTTACTTAAAAGTTCTTATCATGAAACTCTCTGAATAATTATTTGTTTAATATGCATATACATTATTAAATTGTAATCACCACCATGACAGGACCATGTCTGTTACTCTCCATTGTAGCTCAAGATTAACATAGTGTCTGCCCTTGCATAGGTCTACTTTATTTTTTTGTAGAGGAAAAATATAATTTATGGCCTTAAAATTGGCATTAATTCAAGGTTGGTAATCCTGTGGGGCTAATGTTATCATTTCCATCATGAAACACAAGCAAGAGGGGCCACTAATCTGTACACATCTTTTTTTTTAACTTTCTGCTTCAAATTATTTCAAATTTATAGGACAGCTGCTAAAATAATATCAGTCCCAACATAGGCCCAAACCCAAGATGCAAAGATTCACCAATATTAACATTTTGCCAACTTTGCTGTTTCATTCTTTCTATCTTGTTTTGGTTTGCTAAAACTGATGAAATGCAATATACCAGAAATGGGTTGGCTTTTTTGGGGGGGGGGGGGTGCAGGGGTGGGAGGTAGAGTGCATGGGCCCAGAATCAAACCCAGGTCTGTATGACAGTGGGTTAGCTTTTACAGTGGAAATTTATTTGCTTACGAGTTGACAGTTCTGAGGCAGTGAAAAATGACCAAATCAAGGCATCAACAGGATGATATCTGGACTCTGAAGACCAGCAACCGGTGAGCTTAGACTCCTCTGTCACATGGGAACGCACATGATGTCATCCACTGGTGCCACTCTCCCGGGTTCATTGCTTTCAGCCTCTGGCTTCAGTCGCTTCCACTCATTTTTCGTGTGTCCTCTCTTTTAGCTTCTACTTCTCTTGGCTTTTTGGGGACTTTTTTTTTCTGTGTGCTTCTTTAGCATTTATCCTCTTATAGGGATCTTCAGTAAGAAGATTAAGAATGTATTATATGATCTTTTATGAACATGATTTTTTCTGGGGTACATACAGCTTCAAACTATCATACATTATTATCTATCTATCTATCTATCTATTTTCTGAACATTTGGTAGCAGGTTGCACATGTATTATTCCTTGAGTACATAATAATGTGCATGCACATTTCCTACAAACAAGGATACTCACTTATGTAATCATGTTAAGTGCAGCTATTAAATTTGAGAAATTTAATGTTGATATAAAGCTTATATTCTACATTCCAATATTTTCTTATGTCCCAATATTGTCCTTATGAGTCTTTTTTCTTCCAAAATCCCATCCAGTATTGTATTATATTTAATTGTCATTATCTCTTTACTTTCTCCTTCTTTTTTATTAATTGTGGGAACATATATACAACATCTATTTTCCCATCCCAGCCCCTCTAAAGCATACCATTTCAATGGGATTAACCACATTCACAACCTTGTAGTACCCTCACCACCATCCATCGCTAGAATTTACCCATCACCACAAACGAGAACCATATACACATTTTGCATAAATCTCTTTGCCCCTGCCCTCCACCCCTGATAATCTGTACCCTACTTACCATCTCCATGACTTTGCATACTGTCTCATATTATCTTTGTGTTTACCATCAGGCTTAAATTAACATCCTAAATTTGTAACAATCTATTTGCTATGAGTTATTATGCAACTTAACTACTTCAATAGCATCATAAGCTAAGTTCCAATTTCCCTCCATCACCCCCATCCTTATGTAGTTCTTGTCACAAGTTGCATATTTATACATCATTAATCCAAAACCATTGATGTATTATTACATTTTATGCATTAACCTTTTAGATTCTGTAGGAGGTTAAAAGTAGACGTACAACTCAAAAATACTATAGTACTGGTATTTCTATTTACCCATGTCACTGTATTTATTTCTTCATGCAGTTTAAGTCAATTGCCTAGCATCCTACCTTTTAACCTGAAGAAATCCCTTTATCATTTCTTATAGGGCCAGTCTAGTAGAAATAAATTTTTGTAGTTTTTTTTTATCTGGAAATGTTTTAATCCTTCCCTCATTTTTGAAAGTGTTTTGTTGGGTACAGAATTCATGCTTGTCAATTTTTTGCTTTCTGCACTCTAAATATTTATTCCCACTGCCTTCTTGCCTCATAGTTTCCAATGAGAAATTGGAATTGATCTTGTAAAGAAGCCCTTGTATGTGTCATGTTGTTTTTCTCTTGTGGCTTTCAGAATTCCCTCTTTATTTTTGGCATGCAACATTTTGATTATAACATGGTGCAGCATGGGTCTATTTGAACTTAAACTGTTTGGCTTTGTTGATCATCTCAGATGTGTATATTCATGTCTTTTATTAAACTGGGGAAATTTTCAGCCATTATTTCTTTGAATATTCTCTCTGACCTTTTCTCTTTCTTTTCCTTCTGGGATTCCCACAATGCATATGCTGATATGCTTAATTCTGTTTCACAGATTCCTTAGGCTATCTTCACTTTCCTTCATTTTTTCTTCTTTCTGCTCCTCAGACTGGATGATTTCAATAGTTTTGTCTTCAAGTTCACTGATTCTTTCTTCTTCCAGCTCCAAGCTACTGTTGAACCTCTCTAGGGAATTCTAAATCTGTTACTGAGGTCCTTAGCTCTGTTTGGTTCCTTTCCATTATTTCCATCTCTCTATTGGTATTCTTTTTCTGTTCATCTGTCATTTTCCTGATTTTCTTTAGTTCTTTGTCCATGTTTTCCTTTAGCTCTTTGAGCATAGTTAGAACCATTTTTAAAAATACTTTTTTCTGATATGTCCCAGCTCTGATCCTACTTATTGATTGTGCTGGTTTGAAAGAATGTATGTCCCCTAGAAAAGCCATGTTTTAATCAAAATCCCATTTCGTAAAGGCAGAATAATTCCTATTCAATACTGTATGTTTGAAACTGTAATCAGATCATCTCCCTGGATGATGTGATTGAATCAGGAGTGGTTGTTAAGCTGGATTAGGTGACATGTCTCCACCCATTTGGGTGGGTCTTGATAAGTTTCTGGAGTTCAATAAAAGAGGAAACATTTTGGAGAATGAAAGATTCAGAGAGAGCAGAGCAGAATGACATAGCCACGAGAAGCAGAGAGCCCACAAGCCAGTGACCTTTGGAGATGAAGAAGGAAAACACTTCCCAGGGAGCTTCATGAAATAAGAAGCCAGGAGAGAAAGCTAGCAGATGATGTCTTGCTTGCCATGTGCCCTTCCAGTTGAGAGAGAAATTGTGACTGTGTTCGCCATGTGCCTTCTCGCTTGAGAGAGAAACCCTGAACTTCATCAGCCTTCTTGAACCAAGGGATCTTTCCGTGGATGCCTTAGATTGGACATTTCTATAGACTTGTTTTAATTGGGCCTTAGAACTGTAAACCAGCAACTTATTAAAGTTTCCTTTTTAAAAACCATTGTGTTTCTGGTATATTGCATTCCAGTAGCTAGCAAACTAGAACACTGATGGTTTATAATATGTTAATATTCTACTTTGCCTGGGCCATCACTTCCTTATTTCTTTATACGTTTTGTGACCTTTTCTTGAAACCTGGACATTTTGCTATTTTAGAGTGCTATTACTGTAGTTCAGACTCTGAGGCATCTGTTCCTTTAGCTTGTATCCAGTTGGTATTATGACAGACCTTTCCTTGAATGCCAGGAGCTAATAACAAAATGGAAAGGAAGTGAAAGCACCTTTTCCAGTCCTTGTGCAAACACCTATTCTCTTTTAAGGACCTCAGAAATTATGTGCCCAGAAACATACACACATACACAAAAACAAATTAAAAGATTTGTATTTGGAATTCATCAGCTGACACTCACATAAACTTTAAATGTCTTCTCTCATAATTACACTGTTCAAGTCCTATGGAAACATTTCTCCATGTCTCTTGCTTGAAGTTCTGAGAACTAAGCACAGACTATATGTCATGAAGGTTTGCAGGTTGTGTTGCTGTCAGTGTTAGAGGCAAATACTGTTTTGCATTGCAGAAACGATTTATGTGATGGAAGTGCTTAGATAAGAGAAAAGACAAATTAATTAACTTGTCAAATCCTTCCTCTCAGATAGCAAGAATGCAATAGATTCTTGTATAATGAAGTATAGATTCCCACTAGTGTCAAATGTCTGCTTTCTTTCTTCTCTTGGTGTTCCAATTAATGATACTGGGGGCACTCATTAATTAGCATTGCAGTCATAATAGTGTTATGCAGTGACTGAATAAATTTTCCCAACATTAAATAATGCGTTCTTCTCTTAAACGTGTAGGTATATAGTTTATACATCATATATATGAATTATAATTTTATTTTTCACTTTGACAACTTGATGATCACTGAGTTGTAAAGAGTTTTGTTTTTATGAAAATATATAGAAAAGTTTAATTAAAATGCCAAAATGAAATAAAATATATTTTACCAATCTTTATTTAATTTTTATACTCTTATTATAATTTATATTGTTTTAACTTTATTAGATGGTTTTGAATAGTTCAGAAAAATACTGTGCCAGTTTGAAAAGATTTTGTACTCTAGAAAAGCCATGATTTAATCCTAATCCCATTTTATAAAGGCAGCCATTTCTTCTAATCCTTATTCAGTACAGTATGTTTGAAACTGTAATTAGATCATCTCCCTGGAGATGTGGCTCAATCAACAGCAGTTGTTAAGTTGGATTAGGTGGAGATGTGTCTCCTCCACCCATTTAGGTGGGCCTTGATTAGTTTACTGGAATCCTATAAAAGAGAAAACATTTTGGAGGAAGTGGGAGATTCCAACAGAGCAGAGAACGCTGCCGCACCATGAAGCAAAGCGACTTTTGGAGATGACAGAAAATGCCTCCCAGGGAGCTGGAGAGGAAGCTAGCAGATGACTCCGTGTTTGCCATGTGCCTTTCCACTTGAGAGAGAAACCCTGAACTTCATCAGTCTTCTTGAATCAAGGTATCTTTCCCTGGATGCCTTAGATTGGACATTTCTATAGACTTGCTTTAATTGGAACATTCCCATGGCCTAAAAACTGTTAACTTGCAACTTATTAAATTTTTATTAAAGTAAAAGCTATTGAGTTCCTGTTCTATTGCATTCCAACAGCTAGAAAACTAGAACAAATACACTTTTAAAAATAAAAAAAATTTAAGTTCATTTATGCTACAAAATTTAATTATTTGATGAAATTATAATCAAATTTTGAAAACATTGAATACAATTACAGTTATTTTTTAATTCTTCACATAAATAAGAATAAGTACAATCAAGATTTTAAAAGAGCAATTATGCAAATAAATACCAGAAAAGAAAAGAAAAAAGGAGATAGGAAAGGTAGTCATATTTTTTTAAAGATGGAAATAATAAAAATGAGCAGATTTCTACAAAGAATGCTCAAATAAAATTCATGAAGAGAAAAATACCAGGTCTTTGTTAAAGGAATATTAATTGCGGGTGAAATCCATGGGGTCTCCTGTGTACTGAGTCCCAAACTCAGTCAGTCGGGGCTTCATAGACCCCAAAGACAACCAATTTTCTCACCAGATCTGCCTGCAGATCTATTTGCCACTGCAGATTTCAACATCAAGATCAGAAAGCCAGAAAGGGGAGGACTAGGAAATAAAGTGAAAAAAAGAGCTTGGAGCACTAACAAAGAGAACTTTCAGTACCAGGCAGAGGAAATCTGACAAGGAGACCCCTAACCCTAACCCTAAAATTTATGAAGTTTTGCTGAAATCACTAGACAGTAAGAAAAAATAGTCCCCTGTGCTGGTCTGAAAGGAGGTATGTCCCCTAGAAAAGCCATGCTTTAATCGAAATCCCATTTCATAAAGGTGGAATAATCCCTAATCAATACAGTATGTTTGAAACTGTAATCAGATCATCTCCTTGGATGATGCGATTTAATCAAGAGTGGTTGTTAAACTGGATTAGGTGACAACATGTCTCCACCCATTTGGGTGGGTCTTGATTGGTTTATTGGAGTCCTATAAAAGAGGAAACATTTTGGAGAATGAGAGATTCAGAAAGAACAGCACCACAAAGCAGAGTCCACAAGTCAGCGACCTTTGGAGATGAAGAAGGAAAACGCCTCCTGGGGAGCTTCATGAAACAGGAAGCCAGGAGAGAAAGTAGCAGATGAAGCCTTACTCACCATGTGCCCTTCCAGCTGAGAGAGAAACTGTGACTGTGTTCACCATGTGCCTTTCCAGATGAGAGAGAAACCCTGCATATCATCAGCCTTCTTGAACCAAGGTATCTTTCCCTGGATGCCTTTGATTAGACATTTCTATAGACTTGTTTTAATTGGACATTTTCTCGGCCTTAGAACTGTAAACTAGCAACTTATTATTCCCCCTTTTTAAAAAGCCATCCCATTTCTGGTATACTGCATTCTGGCAGCTAGCAAACTAGAACATCCCCCAAATAGTTTCCAAGCCCACTTAACCAAGGGAATTTGAGAGCACAACTCAGGATATTCTTGATTGAAATGCTGAGTTTTATAAAATCTTTCAAAGACTTGGAACATGAAGGAAATGGATTGGGGAATAAGAAAATGTTAGTTTCTTATTAAAGAAAGGAGTAGTCAGATTTGTGCTTTGAGCATAATTTTGGCAACAGAGTTCAGGACAGATTAGAGCAAGAATATTCTGGATAAGGAAAACTATTAAACTAATTACTAAACTATAAGTATCTACGTGAGTGCTGTAGCAAACAAGGGAAAACTCCACAGACTTCCAACTTTGGGTGGGGGGTCAAGGGGAAGAATTGACTGATGGCCTCTTTGTTACATTTATGCCAGGCCATGCTTCTCTTGGGTTTCCACCATAAATACTTCACTTTGAGCAGCAGGAATACTAGGGCAAACCCCTAAACTGGAGACATCAGAATCTTCTGATTGTTGTCTAGAGAATCCCCCCTGGTTTGCTCAACTCTCTTTAGAATGCATGGCAACCAAGGATGCTTCCACCCAGTCTTTATTCCCTTTTTCTTTCACTCAAGGACAATTTTAACATCGTGGCCTGGTGGCTCTCCCAGACTTTCCAACATTTCTCCATTTTCACTCACTGGGTAATACATGTTTAATCCCAGATTGGCATCGATTTCTCTGTTCTATATGAACATGAGGCAGAGATAGGTGTATGGATAAGAGTTATATGCAAGCACATTGCACATTTGGAAGTAATGTTGACAGAAAATATTACCTGATTTTATGGAGCAGAGGAAAAGAATGTTAGATACTACCCAAGTACTTGCAAGAATGCTGATTACATTAACCAAAATCTCAAAATGAGGAAAATTGTAGTTGAGGGAAAAACAATGAGTTCAATTTTGGAATATGTTCATTATGGGATATCATGGTCCTCCAGGGGATGACACAGCAGATCGTTACAAGTTTTACTCTTGAATTCATGAGACAGAAAAAAAGCTAGAGTTGCAAGTCATGTGGGTTAGGAAGACTATTCGAAATATAACAAGAACAAATGGCCAAATATTTAAACTATTTGCAAAATAAAAAGTTAGCCTGTAACAGTTTTAGGGATGCTGGTAGAAGACATGAGAGACTTGATTCAGAGAGGGACAGTTTATCATTCACAGCAATAGCACTAGGCAGAATATCAGTATTTGTGCTGGTGCCACAAGCCAAGCTCAATTTACTGTTGGTCAGTGTGAAGAGGCCAGATGACACCTGCACACACTATGGGTTGCATCATAGAAGAGGAAACCTGAGCTTAGGAACTCCGACCTTTGATAGTAAGTAGTAGATATGCCTGCCCTTTGCTCTACAGGGAGACATTATCTCTATTTACTACTTCCTATTCATACACCTTTGCAAAGGTAATCTGGAATAAAGAACATTCAATGGCTTGGGCATGAAATGTGCAGAAACATGAGAGACCCAAGGAAAATTGTCTCCTAACACAAATCACTAGAAAAGATGTGGAAAAATTATTAAACTCTTTTGAAAAACTGTAATGTTAATTAACATAATTAGGTGCCATTTTCCACCTCAAATTCAGAAAAATGGCCATGTGTGTGCATAGGTACCTGTGGATTTGTGTTTGTGCCTGTGTATAGTTGTATGTCTATGCTTTGTTTTGTTTTTGCAGTCCATTTGTGGCCAGAAAGCGCACAGCAAATTAGACTCTTGATAGTGTTACAGATTTGTTTTCTAAGAAGTATGTCTAACGTTCAGCTCAACATCTCTCTTTCACTAGTTATAGACACCTGCACTGAATTTTCTATTTATTTCTATTATGCACTTTAATGGATATCCTGAAGTAGTTATACCTTTTATATTTTCTTATTTTATATTTTTCATTTTTTAAAATATTTTAATTGCAGATGTCTTTATTTAATTTTATGCATAGAAGATCCTCCACCAGTCAGAAGTTCAATGGCATCATCATATTTTTCTCTAGCTTTCAGTTTTTTAAAAAAATAATGAACTTTTAATCATCTAGAGTTAAATTTGGTGTCTGGTATGCAATAAGAATCACAATTTATTTTTTTACTCTTTGCTAAATTTTTTGTTTTAGCCTTTAATTTAGCCTGTTAAACTTCTCTCAACAAGCAGTGTCATTTTCAAGTTCACTTAATTTTTATTCATGTACTCATATAAAAATATTATTATTGGGTATTGTATTTTCCAGGTAAAATCATAAAGCTAGATACCGCAATAAAGGAAAAAGACAGTCATGACTATCTGCATGAAATTTATAATCTAGCATATAGAGACAGGCAATACTGAAAATAACAAGTGTGATATATATATAGCTTGTTATATGCCGATAGGTTTATTATGGAGGAAAACCAAGCTGGGAAAGAGAAAAAGAGAGCCAGAGGTAGAATTTCAAATAGAATTTTTGGAAAAGATGATATTGGAGCAAAGAATTCAAAGAGATGAAGGAATGGATATCTGAATGAAGAATTTTCCAGGCAAAGGAAACAGCAAGTGTGAAGGTCTTGAGAGTGAGGGGAGCTGGCATATTATAAGAACAAGAAGGCTAGAGGGGCTGAAATGAAGTAAGAAGGACAAGAAGACATGGGCCTGAGAGGTATGGGTTCAGATTGTGCAGGATCTTGTAGGTCATTGTTTGGGCTTAGGTTTTTCTCTTAGAAAGATTAGGAAGACAGTTGTGTGATTTAATGTGTATTTTAACAGGCTCATATCCTGGCAGCAGAGTTGAAAATAAGCTGGAGGCAGACAAGGATGGAATATGAGCTTGCTAGTATAATATGAGTTTGCTAGTATATTAATCCAGAAGACAGGTGATGGGGTGAAAACTAGCATAATAGTGATGGAGATGGTGAAAATCTGTTTAATTCTAAGTGTCTTTTGTAGATAAAGCCAATAGCATGATTTGAAGTACGAGACGTGCATTGGGAAAGAAAGAGAGAATCTCAGCCAACTTCTCGCATTTACAATTGAACATTTGGAATGATGGCATTGCCCTAACAGAAATGAGTACACTGTGCTAGGAACAAGTTTTGAGGGTAGAGGATCAGGAGCTCCCTAGAGACATGTTAAAATTTAGTAGTAATGCACATCCAAGCAGAGATTTTGAATAGATAGTTGGATACAAATATCTGCAGTTCCAGGGAGAATTCAGTACTAGAGATATAAATTACAGATACAGCAAACAGGAAAACTGGTATCCCAGAAGGGAAAGGGCAATTACTGGAAAAAGAATCTTGTAGAGGTGAGAAATGATGAGCTACTATTCCCAGATGAGGCTATTAGTCTTTGTGTAGGAACAGGGGCAGGAGAGGAGGTGAAATTTATGGGTACAGATACTGCTAGGTGGGTGAATATTGTTGTAGCTCCACTTCACCTTTCTTAATGAAATAGGAAGCCAGGCCATCAGCTGTGAGTGAAGATGTGAGGTATTAGAAGTCTGAGGGGAGAGGAGAAGATATGATTTTTTGTCCAGGAATGTAAGAGTAAATGATAGAGGAAAATACAATATGATTACCAGGCAATATTAAGGGCCAAGTTCAACGACAGAATTATGACTTTAAAGTGAAACTAATCAATATGGCAATGTGGCTTGCCTCTGGTGTTCAATTGTGTGGGAACAGATAAAACTAAATCTACCAGTGTTATACATTAATATCATGAAGCAAGAGATGAGAAAGTGGATATTTGTAAGGCAGCAATTAATAATGATTGGCCATGGTTTAGGGTAAGTAAAGGAGAGTAAGCCGAGATAAATCTAATATGACGCTAATGAAGCTTCAATTTTAGAGCGCTTCACCTGTTCCCTGTTTGTCCATGACCCTGGATGGAGCTGTAGCCACATGTTAAAACCTGTGTTTGCAAAAACTTTTAAATATAAGGCCTTTTAAACACAATCATTTAAATTCTCTTTTAATTTCATTTCTTCTAACCCTGTTACTCCCCCTGACTCCAAATGGTGTTGATTGCTTCAAACAATTTAACCTAAAGGGAAGATGACTTGGGGATGCATTATTTACATTAAGATTAGTGGGATGTAGTTAAGTGATGAGCGGTTACGTTTATATGTCGTTTAGCAATATCTTCCAGGACATTCTATCACATACCAGGGGCCCCGACACAAAGGTGCTGCATCAGGCATTACAGTAATATGCCAATGTAACCATCAGGATTTGGAACCAGATAAACGTGACTAGGGAAGGAGAAATGCATGGGGACAAAAATATGTACAGTCATCCAAATCTTATAGTTTACGTATGAAAGAAATTTGACAGCAGCTTCCTCACATTTGGCATTTAAAAAATCACTTGTTATAACCAACTACAACTCTGAAGAAGAAAAATGTTTTTTATAAACTATCAAATATAAAAACAAAATATGATTATCCATGCTGGAGAAAATCTGAAGTATCTTTTTATCCTATCTATAGAAAAGTATATTCCAAAACCATTGTCTTGTTATATTAAAAAATTGCAGAATTGCAGCTAAAAGTATTGAGTGAAAACTTAAAGGATGAGTCAAACAATATCACGTTTTATTTTTCTGGAGTTTAAAAGTATATTTGATATTTTTCAACTTCTTACAACCTGTAATTAGTTGTGATTTCTCCCATTTTCATTTAGAATAGTTTTTTTAGCTTTATTTAGAATATTTATTCTTATTTATAATTTTAAGAATATTATTCTTATGTGTATATTTAAGAATATTTATTCAAAACTCAGTTTCAAAACTGCCTTAGTTTCCTAGGGCTGCTGTTATAAAGTACCACCAACTGGCATATTAAAACAACAGAAATTTATTGTCTCCTAGTCTAAAGGATTTAAGTCGGAAATTGCGGTGTCAGCAGGGCCATGCTTCTAATGGAATCTTTGGGAAAGAATCAATTCCATACCTCTCTCTTGCTTCTGGCAACAGCTGATGGCAATACACGGCAGTCTCTGCCTTGGTGGTCACATAAACTCATTCTTCTGTCTGTATCTGAATCTCCTCTTCTTATAAGGACACAAGTCATATTGGATTAAGTCCCACCCTCATTATCTAATCCTATCTTCAAAGATCCTATTTCCAAATAGAGTCATATTTATGGGACTGAAGTGTAAATATAACCATATCTTTTGGGAGGACACAATTCAACCCATAACAATGCCCACATTCATATTTCCGTTCTTTTACCTAAGGAAGGCTTCTAAATGTTCCGTTTCAAGCCCCACAAAGTCTAAGCTTAATGGAAGTGTGATGAGTTTAAGAAATGTGTGAAGAATGACAGTCATGGTGTTCAGTGGTTTCCTACCTGGGTAGGGTGGAACACTGCTGGAACCTGGGGGCCTAAGAGGAAGTAACCATCAGTCAAAAGTTTTTAACATCCTCTCTAAGAATTTTAGCAACTTAGTTTAATGCCAACAGGAACCAAAATAAACTTTTTTTTTCATATTGGTGAGGTAATCCTTTTCAAACTTTAAATTATTAGTGCACTGGCTGCAAAAGTGAAGCAAGAAGGTATAGAATGATGAACTGATTACTCCTCTACTTCCATACAAATATGCATAGAAATTAATATTATTTCCTTTTCACAACATGTCCATAACATTTTCTTTTTCTGTATAATGATTTTTTTAAGCACTGATAACAACACATTTGTTTCCAGACTTTGTTATATGATCAGGAAGTGCTTTTCATTTTCCAGTAATTTAATTAGGTCATAAACAATTAAAATTCCAAAAGATAAAGTAGTAAGTTACTGTTGCCCACAAGCATAGGTAAACAGACATGGTACCACATAAAGGAATTCTAACTACTTCTGATCTTTTGATATAGGTTTGAATATGGACCAATATACTTCAACAATGGACCTATTACATATGTGCTTCTAAATCTCATGGTTTTTTTCAAACACAACAAGAAAAGTTTAGGTCTAATTTTTGAACTTTAGAAATTTAATGAATGTTCTTAGGAAGCTGAAAAAGGCTAACATTTTGTATGTCTTTCGTCTTTACCATCAATATAATTGTATTGCTATTGAAAGTAAAATCAGAGTAAACAGTGGACAATTAATTATCAATATCATATTGTAGATTACTTTAGTTTTGTTTTTTTTTAATAATTTGCCTCCAGTGGCAGGTTGTACTAATCTGTTCTTTTTTTTTTTTGAGTAGTTTTAACTTATTAACCTTTTGTTTACTAGTTAGAAGAATGCAAATGTATCTCAAGTCAAAAAACTGGATAGCATGTCAACTTAGATTTTATCTCAGAACTAGTGACATCCAAGAGACTACATCACACAGGACGTTTCCTTCAGAATGCTTTTTATTCCTAGCTTCAAACCTTAAAGCATATATTGTTAGAGGATTTGGTAAGTGTAACAAATGAGTATTCATGAGAGTAGGGCATAAGAATGTGCTGGTCACCAAAAATGAGATTTACATCACATTAAATTAAGATTATATATTGCTGGAAACAGACAATATAGGGAGTTCCCAGATCCTAGAAAAAATTATGGCTAAAGAAGTAGAGAACTCAAAAAAGGAATCCACCTCCAAGAAATTAATTCAGTATAGTCAAATAGACTTAAGTTTCCTATCTTAGGAAAGTTTATTAGTAAGGAACAACTGTGATGTCATACATTGTTTCTTTGGAGATTAAAGTGCAGGCTATAAAATGGCTTATGAAATAGCGCAATCTTAAGGTGCCATTATTTTTGTTTATTACACATAGCCTATTTCCATATGCCCATTTTCTCTCAAAACTCCAACTGCAGTGACACCTCTCAGCTTATTTCTTCAGGCATTACTCACACTCTGTTTTACACACCTATAGGGTTACATAGAATATTTTAACACTTTAACATATCGAATAACAGCACACACATCTTGAAACTGCTAGAGATTAAGGCCGGCCCCTGTAAAGTTCAGTACTCCAGAAACATATGTTTTAAACAAAAGTTGCTTCCAAAACCAGTGGCTTTAGACCTGATGGCACTCTAGTGATCTTTAAGAACAGTACGATCACTCTAAATACACTTTTTTGTGGTTGTTGGCGCCATTATTTCCAGGATCTATACATCAAAAGAAGAGTTTGTAAAGCAACAGCATCTATAACCTGAGAGTTAAGTAAACCAGGTCCACGTGGGAGATAAGCAGGGGCTGGTTGGGGTGAGGGAAAGAGGTCAGTCCTCTTAAATTCTTCTATGTGCCCTTTCACATTTTGAAACAGGTTTGTAGTGTTGTTCCATAATAAATTTACAAATGGGCATGATCCATTAATATAAGAACTCTCCTCTGAAAAACAGCCATGGAAGATGATGGTACCTTATAAGAAGAAACTAGTAACTTATAATGCAGGGAAGGATGGTTCTCTCAGGCGGTTAATATACAATTTTCCTGTAACATGTCAGTTTTAGTGTAACTAAATTTAGTGCAAATATAACAGCGATCAACTAACTCCTGTTAATGGTGAAGGCAGTTTCCTAATGTGTCTTAGATAGTCTGAAACAACTGAACTGTACTGCTTTATTCTCCTATGTAACGGGACATTCACGCATTAACAAGTACAACTCATTAGCCTATGGACACATGATTATAAGTGTATGCTGTAGACATTTGGATTTTGAAATAGAAAACCTATCTTCTAATAGTGTGAATGCTTATTATGAAAGCTTTATACTCCTGTTCACTAATGGAAGACCATAGATCCATCCAGACGTAGTTTAAAAAGAAATTCAGGAAACGCTTGCTAATTCATGAACATCCATTAATGTGTATAGCAATTTTTTCACCAGATAAAACATAGGTATAAGAATAAAGCCATCAAATAATTGTTTGATGGATAAACAATTTTTTTTTTCTTTTTCAGGAAACAAAAGGGTAGAAAGGAAAGTAAACCTCGGTTTCTGTGAACTTCCCTTGGACAAAGTGAAGAGAATTGGGTCATAACCATTTCATACAGAGATGTGCCTCAGGACTTAATAATAGTTTAATTAATGAATAAAATGCTAAAGATCTCGTAGGAGCACAGCAAAGTACAAGGGAATTAATTGAAGCCCCAAAGCAGAAAGAATGTCTCCCCTTCACTCACCAATATAGAAGTCCTCCTGTAGTAAAGGAGCCATAAAATAGGTAAACAAAACTAGAGTGAATTTAAAAATAGCATAGAAAAATCCATTCAAAGAAATTAAGCACTAAATATATTATCCTAAGCCCTTTTACATTATGTTCTAATTTTTAAATTGATGTTGTATTTAGTATGTTCTTTTTGTAGAGTTAAGCTTTTCATATATTATTGATATTTTCATAAAATGCGAGTAGGCTGGTGAACGAATCAGCATGGGGGCAGTTCCTATAGCTCAAAAAACTGCAGCATCTGACATGTTTTTGAGCAAGGGATTTGTGCAATTATATTAAAGTTTGCCATCTCGTGGCAAAGATCTCAAATTGCATTTAACTGCTTCCTAGAAAATTCAACTCTCAGAAGACAAGCCAATTTATAGTAATTACGGCTTTAACTACGTAACATGAAAATTTTTAAATCCCAATATTTGCATATTTGGATCAGTGGCTTTCTCTTCAAATAGTCATTTTCAGAGGCTAACCACTCAATACAATAATGTTTCCAATTATTAAAATTCTTTCTGGAATTCCTCTTAAAAATTGCCTTCAAGGCTTGGGTCACCATAATAGCTATTAATGAAATCAATTGCCATTTATGAAAGTCTATATTAAATACATGGTTTTCTTTATTTTATATAGATTCATCACCTCATGGAATCTTCACAATAAAGCAAATGATGAATGTATTTGATGGTGAGCAATCCATAGAATAGCCTTAATATTTATTTAAATAACAAAAACAGCATTGCTGTAATAAAGACTCACTTCTATGGAACGGCTATACATAAACATAGTAAACTACTCTACAATATACTGGCAATATCATTAGCATCTTCTCCCACCCTATCCTGACTCTTCAAATAAATATATGAGAATTTGAAAATCTTTGCAGTAATTTGGGTCAGATAGTGTGAAATTCCTGCAGAGTATAAAACTGGTTTGCATTGCTGATGTCAAAAATCATTTAGATGAATTTTTCAATTCTACCATGAAAGCCAAAAAGTTATTATGAAAGCAAATGTCTTAGAACCATGTAAAATGCTCTTGTAAGGATGGGCCACGGTGGATCAGCAGAGATAGTTCTCACCTGCCATGTGGAGACTCGAGTTCTATTCCTAGTACCTGCCCATGCAAAATAAGAGCTCTGTGAGCCAACAGCATATTTCAGTTGTTCCCTTATGTGGAGCTAAAAAAAAAAAGTATCTGAAACTACAAAAGTATTTAACTTATCTTTAACACAAGCTAACATTTTTTAATGTTACTAAGCTACTGCGCTAAGGGTTACACTGATGACTCACCTTAAACCTTAAAACAACAAGTATCTAGGTCCTAGTATCTTCTTGTAGTGGGTTCACCTCCATCCCCCTTTCAGAACAAGGTCATTTACTCTCCAACTCTTGGGAGTGTTGACTGTTAAATGCTCTGAGTCTCTATCCCACAGCACTGGCTCTGGCCCCAAAGGGACTGCCTTACTCATGGTTACAGCCATCCTCAGGAGGAGCCAACACATCTCTTGACTGGAAGATCAATGTCCTCAACAGTCCAGTTTACCTGCATTAATGGAGAAAATTATGAAGTTATGCCCTATCCCCAGAGCTATCTCTAGGGATAACTATGCCATTCCTTCAACTTCTTTCCAATCCTACTGCCCTTGTTTCCTTCCATGTATCGTTCCTGTGAGCAATGCCCCATTCAAACTTGTTTTGGTTTGCTAAGACTGCCGGAATGCAATGTACCAGAAATGGATTGGCTTTTACAGAGGGGATTTCTTAGGTTACAAATTTATAGTTCTAAGGCCATGAAAATGTCCAAATTAAGGCACTAACAGGAGGATGACTTCACTCAAGAAAGGCCATTCATGTCCCGGATTTCTCTGTCACATGGGAAGACATATGGCCATGTCTGCTGTCCTTCTCTCTTGGCTTCTAGTTTCAAACAACTCTTTCAGCTTCTGGTGTTTCTTGGGGCATTTTTCTTCTGCATCTCCAAATATCTGTGTTCTCTCCAAAATGTTCCCCCTCTTAAAGCACTCCAATAAGTGAATTAAAACCCACCGTGAAAGGGCGGAGTCACATCTCCATGGAAGCAATCTAATCAAACCTCCTGCAGGCACATTTCCATCACAGAGTCTTTTCCAAGGAACCCTGACTTGAGAAACATTTTTGCTTCATTAGTGAAGAAGCTAAAGCTCGGAGAACAAGTAGTTTACTGGTATTTTTGCTAATAAAGAATAAAGCCAAGATTTTAAGTTAGAGAAGCTGACTCTAGAGTGCTGTTTTGAATGATTGTGCCATTTTTACCTTTCCATTTAAAACAACATATCACTTTCCACATAACTTCAGGATGTCTAACAATAGCATGGTATTCTTTGAGGGGAAATGGCATTGCGAACAATACAGGTAGGTCATCCAAGAAAGTAATAATTGTCATGAAAATAATGCCTACATTTATATAACACATTCTCAGACTACAGCTAGATAGTCTCTTCTAAAGTTTATGTATGAATGCCTTAGAATTACAAAGACTAACCACATTTTATGAAAAGTTTCATATGTCTAGAGTACACTTGAGAAACAAGAAGACTTTTTTTGACATAGTTCATAATGCATGGTAACTTTGGTTAGTGATAAAGGTTCACATCATGTCCTTTATCTTTAAGTTCTTTCTAAGGAATACAATTGTTTATTTGACTTAAAAATTCAAAACCAGATTTATTTGGCAGGAATAGACCAAGAAAATACAATGCTCAAATATTCATATAATATTTAGTTAGTTGTAAGTAAGGTGCCATCTTTTAAACAATTCCTATCTTTAATGCCTTTTGAATTTACAAAGTGAAACCAGCAGGTAGGATATGGTAGTGTCCTATATATATCCTACATAGTAGTTTGGGGAGCCACTGCCACTATCCCTGTTTGCTTTTAACCCTCTCCTCCCTATTATCAAACACACAAATTATCTTGGTGCTCAGTGTACCTTGTGGCTGTTAAATACCTTAGTGGAATGTGTTACTCATTTCTTTAAAAAAAGTCAATGAAGCCAAAATGACCTATCCCAGGAAAAAATATGTAAAGAAAAACAGAATATTTGCTTATAGTTTTTCCTGAAAAGTGGAAACTATGTGGGATTGCACCAAGAATACTAATGATGTTTGTGTAAAGAGTAAAGAAAAAAAGACCAATATGAGGTTATTTTTTTATATTAAGATCAGCACACTATACACTGGTTTCACCTAGGGTGCTCTTCATTGTTTCCTCTTAGAAACATTAACCTATCTCAAAAGAGTCCAGAAGATTATAGCATTTCTGTATGAAAAGCCTGTGTTTACTGTGGATAGTGACATATGTTTCACCCTACTTCACTACCCTTGAAAGTCATTAATATTTAACATAGTTCCTTTAGAATCAATGATCCCAAGAGTCGATGCTCCAAAGGCAATCATCTGAATCTTTAGCAAGCATCACAGATGGCTGCAGACAAATCTCTCCTTTTTCCCTCCTTCTGAGAAAAAAATTGCATTCATCATATCCTACGATTTTATTAGTAAACAATAGAACATGCATACACGTTGTAACAACAGGTTTGAGATATTCTATTTGGAAAGACAATATTTTAAAAGATGCCACTTTAACATGTACTTCTCTTCTATAAAAAGACATTCTGCAGAACAAAGATTGGAGCCCCAAGAAAATCAATTCCCAAATGGGTCTGCATTCCCTCTGGGCTACTTCCCTGCTCTTTTGTCACTAATTGTATCGACAGCTGGTAGTTCCTACTTTGAGACAATTTATCTTCCCCCTGCATATTTATTGAAACCTACCTTGTTGCAGTATTGACCTTACACCATGAGGAAGCAGTGAATAATAGCAAAATCCCCTGGGTCCTGACAGATGGCTTTAGTATTCGGCTTTGCTGTCAGCATTGGACCTCACAGCATATGCAAAACAACAGAACATGAGCCTTTGAAGTGAAAATGAAATGTTTTCAGAATTAAAGAGGCAATGTGATGATTCTTAAACAATACATGTGTTTAATACTGAATTTCTGGATTAAAGTATCTTCAGTTGCAAAATAAATTTCCAAGTCTAAAGAGAGGGGAAACAAATGGGTCAAATGTGGTACTGTTGACTTCAAGTGCCAAAGTGAACCATGCCTTGCCCAAAAGAGTCACTTAATTCTAAGCTCTCCATCTTTATTAAGTAAAACAATATGAAAATGTTCATAATATTCTACTTTAATGATAGAATATATAAAAATCTGAATAAAATATTAGTGTTGAATATAAAAATTTTGTTGTATTTAAGGAACACTTACTATTTGTTTGGCTTGATAAAGTTGGCAAAATCAATATGCCAGAAGTGGATGGCTTTTTAAAACGGGGATTTATTAGTTTACACGTTTACAATTCCAAGCCTATGAAAATGTCCAAATAGAGGCATCAAGAGGATGATATCTTCTCTGAACCCAGTTATGAGTGAGTGTGGGTTCCTCTGTCAGATAGCAAGACATAAGGCAACATCTGGGAGTCCTTCACTCCTGGGTTTTGTTACTTACAGCTTCTGGCTTCAGTGACTTACTTTCTTAGCTTCTGTAGGTGTGAGCCCTTGTCTCTCAGCTTCTCTGGGGCATTTTCTGTGAGTGGCTATTAATTTCATCTCCTTAAGTTTCTACCTTTCACTCTATCTTTTATTCTCTTATAGAAAACTCCAGCAAGAGAATTAAGAATGACCTTGAATGAGATGGGTCACCTATCACTTGAAATGACCCATTCAAAAGGTCCCACCTACAAAAGGTCTATACACACAGAAATAGATTAAAAGAACATGACCTTTTCTAGAGTGTATAACAGCTTCAAACTACAATATTCCACCTTCAGGAACCCAAAGACACATGATCTTTGCATATGCAAAATGCATTTATTCCATCACAATATCACAGAAAGCTTAAATCACTTTAATTTTTTTTTTTTTTTTTTTTTTTTTTGCATGGGCAGGCACCAGGAATCGAACCTTGGTCTCCAGGATGGCAGGCAAGAATTCTGCCACTGATCCACTGTTGCCCACCCTACTTAAATCATTGCAGTGACAATATTAAGTACAAGTTCTCATAGAAATCAGTTACAGGCATGGTCTGTCCTGGACAAAATTCCTATCAAGCTGTGGACCTGAAATTGAGAGCAAGTTGTCTGCTTTCAATATACAAAGGAGGGGCAGTCATAAGATAAAAATTCTCATTGCCATAGGAAGGATTTGAAAAGAATGGTGTCACAAGTCCCAAATAGTTTTAAAACTTGCAGGGCATATTTGATTAGAGTTCCAGGTCTGACAGTCATCCATAGAATGACTCGGGTTTTGATAGACTGGCTGCCCCACCCTTTCCTAGGGCTTGCACAATACCTCTGCTGGCTCCCAATGCTGTTAACACCACCTTTACTGCAGCCTGTAAGTTTTGGTATGTTGGTATAAAATTTTCCTTCATCTCAGATATTTCTTAATTCTCTTTCTGATTTCTTCTTTCGTGCACTGCTTGTTTAAAACTGTGTTTTTAAATGTCCACACATTTGTGAATTTTCCAGTTTGCCCTCTATTACTGATTTCTAGTTTCATTCCATTGGTATCAGAAAATATACACTGTATTATTTCATTTTTTTAAAATTTATTGAAACTTGTTTTGTCATCTGACATAGGCCTATTGTGGAGGCTGGCCCATGTGTACTAAGGAAAAATGTGTGTTCTGCTACTGTTGGGTTATATGCTGGTAAATATGTCTGGTTTATGGTACTATTCAAATCTTCCCTTTTCTGTTGGTCTTCTGTCTAGATCTTCTTTATACATTATTTAAAGTGATAAATTGAAATAATCAATGTAGACCTGTCTACTTTTCCCTTCAAACCTATCCATCTTTGCCTCGCATATTTGAGTTTCTGCTTTTGGGTGCATATGTATTTATAATTGTTCTATCTTATTGTTGAGATTGATCCCTTTATTAGTATGGAAGCTCCTTCTTTGTCCCCTGTAACAGCTGCTTCCTGAAAATCCTTTGCCTAGTATTAGTATAGATACACCAGTTCTCTTTCGGTTACAATTTCCATAACATATATATTTGGAAAAATATATGTATTTTTCATTCCTTTACTTTAAACATATTTGTGTTTTTGAATTAAAGGTGAGCCTCTTGTTAATGGAATATAGTTAGGTCATGCTTTTATAGTCAGTCTACCAATATCTGCCTTTTGACTGGCGAGTTTAATGCATTTACATTTAAAGTAAATACTAATAATTCAGGACTTCTGCTATTCTGCTATTTGGTATTTCTAAGTCTTAGACCTTTTATGTTCCATAATTCTTCCATTAATGCCTACTTTCATATTTACTTGATTTTTTGTAGTGTACCTTCTCAATACTCTCTGTATATATTTTTCAGAAATTTTACTTGAGGTTACTATGCTCTTAGATTTCATATACTAAATCTATAACAATAACATATAATTTGATGCCCACAACTTCAGTAATATATGCAAACACTGTTCTTATATCTTCTGTCATCCCACAATTTTATTGTACGTGTTCCAAATTATGTCTTCATATATTACATGTCCGTGGATTTATCACTACTTTTTATGCATTTGGATTTTATAACCTGTGTGAAGTAAAAAGTGAAGTTAGATAAAAGACATGCAATACAATAGCGCCAGCACCTTCATGGTTACCTTTACCAGAGATCTTTATTTCTTCATGCCGCTTCAACTCTCCAGTGTCACTTTGTTGTCTGAAGAACTCCCTTTAGCATAGCTTGTAGGAGCATCTACTGGTGAGGGGCTCCCTCAGCTTTTGTTTATTTTGAATGTCTTAATTGTCACCCTCATTTTTGAAAGACAATCTCCTTGCCGGATGCAAGCCATTTTGACTGAATTATTTCTTGCACTGCTTTAGCTATGAGAAAATGCTTTTGCTTCCAAGCAAGTTATGGGAGGGCAATCCAGAGAGGAGTGCTGGTTCAGTTTTTCATAATGTCACCCAGCAGATTGACACCAACATATAGAAATTTCGGTATGCACACGGGGGTTACTCTGTTCCCTCTGGAATACCACAAGGAACCCACCATAAGAATGCAAGCGAGGCAATGGGGAAGGAGACCAGTAAAGTTGCAAGAGGTTGTCCTACTCTTTATGTTGTGTGTTTTTTTTTTTTTATTTTGCACTCAGCCTCTTACTGCAACTTTTAACTGTTATCTGGAAGATGGCTTTGCCAGTTTCTGGTAGTTTTTCAGAGATTCTGTTGGGAAACAGAACCCTTGAGTATCCTATGCTATCATCTTGGTCAACTGGAAACTTTGCATCGCAGATCATAGTTTAAGATTTCTAAGAGAGGAACTTTGATTTCTATTTCTCTGCCACCAAGCACAAGTGCTTGGAACATATTTATACATATTTAATAATTATTAAGAGTATTTTAATGTAATAGTAATTACAACTATCATCTAAAAATAATTATAATAAGAAACCTGTTATCAATAAACACTAATTCTGTCCCAGGCACTTTGCTAAACATTTTATATGCATTTATAAGATATTTATTACTACTCGCTTTTTTTTTTTTTTTGCATGGGCAGGCACCGGGAATAGAACCTGGGTCTCCTGCATGGCAGCCAAGAACTCTGCCACTGTGCCACCATCGCCCACCACTACTCACATTTTAACGTTGAAAAAACTGAAATGTAGAGCATGTAGCGGGACTTGTCTTATTTTTAAATGCCCATAATGTCTTTCAGCTCCCGTACTTCTGTCCACTAAGAGCCACCATATTTCCTTTGGTGATGTCCCTCTGTCATTTCATGTAGTCACAGCAAGCCATATGAGAGGTCATGTGACCCGACCTGGGCCATTGAGACTCTTCCCTCAAATATGAAATGCAGATACAAGGAGACAGTAAACTACTCTTCAGCTTGCATCCCAAGATGTTGCTAGAATATATGTGTTTAAATGCAAGTGGCCATTTTTCTGGGCATTAAGAAGGTAGATGCTTATAGACTGAAGTCAATATATTGAGAAAATCAGACCCAAAAAGTATTAAAAGGATAGAACTTTGCTTCAACTGTTTCAATTCCTGGATTGTGCAATTACTGAGACAAATTTTACCCCAGACAGATATATGGATTAATAATTTCCTTTATTTCTGATTTCAATTTTTCCTGAAAAATATAAAACTCAATGATATCAAGTGGTAAAATAAGCATTTGAAATCAACTCCGTCTGAATAGTAAAATCCACGCTTTTAGAACCATTGCTTGCTTTCTCCCAAAGTTGAATATAAATGCTCGATATGAACCCTAAATTATGTACAATTGTATTATCAACAGCAACAATAATAATAATAGCTTTTATTGTGCACATGTAACAAAAAAGTTTACAATACTAATTTATTATTTTATGTATTTATTAATCATGTGTGCTTTAAATTATATTATTATAGATTAACAATGAATACTCAAAAAATGATAAGCACACGTTGAAACATATATATCACATGCCCATCCCTTAATATAATGTTATATAAAACTTTTTGTTTTTTGGTGCAGGTTCATTTTGTAGAGAAACCAAGGGCATAGTAAAATGCAAGAATCAGAGCCTAAAGGAAAATTCTTTGTTTAGGATGAAAATTTAAAGCTTTCTTTAGTTACTAGAATAGAAAAGAGACTAGAGATTGGCTTAGGACGTGATAGCCGTGGGACACATAGGAACCATTTTATACTCTACATTTTTTCCCATGTGGATGTGTAATTTTACAATAATATTTTAAATAGTATTTAATTTTTATTTAAATATTATATAAAATTAATTGAATAATTTTATAATTAAAATAAAGAAAATATTCTCATTTTAAAAGGCTAGTAAGTACATTTATGTATTTTAGTTCTGTCAGTATGCTTGGGCTTTAAGAATACTACAGGGCCTTTAGAATAAGATGAACCTTTTCTATACCACAGAAAATGCAAATGTTACTTCATTGTGTGGACAAAGAACTCACTCACCTCTGAATTTTTTTAAATTTTCTGTTACATTTCCATAAAAATACATCCATAATATTTGGAAACAAGAAATTATACACCGTGTAACCAACTAATAGTATCATTGTCATTTGAATAATAGATCCATCAAAAAAGCACATATGCATTTTTCCTGAAATGAAAGAGAATATGTAAATTCAAAGGCTTTTTGAAAGGATGGTAGATGAAAGAAAGCTTAGATAATTTAAAATTAAAAGTAGAACTAGAAGCAAAGCACAGCTTTTGAAAAATAAGCACTATCACAACATTTGATGTGCATTCTTGACTGAGCAATTTTTTTTCTCTGTTGCTATTGAAATCAAGAAAATTTCATCAATGGGTCCTTTTACTTATAAATAGGAACGTCCAATAACCTTCCTAATGAGCTACAATTTTCATCTACCAATGAGTTGAAAATTTTATTTACCTTGTCACATAAAGATAAGTTTCATACCGTCATCCTATGGACAGCTTGAGAGTTGCAGTTAGTCTGTAGACTCCAAATTCAGCACTAATTTTATTTCCCTCCAATATGGGTAATAATTAATTACCTGAGGATATAGAAGAGAAGTCAATACATTTTAGAAAGCTCTGTTAACTTTTTTGAGTTCTTCTCAAAACAGCCAAAGTCCACATGTCCATTTCATTTTGTACTGTGCAAAGAGAGGAAGAGAAAAAAATCAGTCTCATATCTAAAACTATAAAGTAATATTTACCACCCTGACACTAAAATGAAGTTTGAATTCAGAGTACAAATAGATATGTCATAAAATGTTAAGTTTGGAAGGTACATTAAAGATCATCAAGACCAACTCTCTCATTTTATAAATGAGGAAACTAATATGTTGTGAAAAACATATCTAACCTATCTGACATTCCTGAGATTACCAGGAAACACATAATTTTTACCTCTCTCATAGTCATATTCACCAGACAAGAGCACCAACCCAGGTTAACCCAAGTACCTGCTTTTTTGTTGTGTGTAAATTACTTCTAAGAAAATCACACAATTGTGAGCACTTGTCTCATTAATTCATGGCTGCTAGGTTCAAAAGAACACTTCATCACAATCCCATGACACTTGCATAGAAAGTCTACTTCCCCACACATGGTAAGGATGATTTCACTGCCTTCTCTTCAAAATTCTTTGATGCCCTCACCCCTTCCTCATCTGATGACCCTATCTTTATCTCACTGGCATAATGGAAACAATTTAAACAGAAACCCCCTCATCTTCCACCACCAAATCTACAAATATGACTGTGAAGGTTGGGTTCAGGTGTCAACTTGGCCATGTGATGGTGCCCAATTTTCTGGTCAGGCAAGCACTGGCCTAGTGGTGACTGTAAGGATATTTCATGGCTGATTGATAAACCAGAAGACTGGTTTATTAAATCATTAGTCAATTGATTGCATCTGTGCCTGGTTACATCTACGATCAGCCAGGGGTGTGTCTTCCACAAAGAAGAGAATCCATGAAATAGGATTTGATCCAATCAGTTGAAGACTTAAAATGGAGAAGAGAGAATTTTCACTGCTTCTTCAGCAAGCAATCCTCTCCTGTGGAGATCACTGAGTGCCTTTATTGGAATTGCCAGCTTCATAGCCTGCGCTATGGATTTCAGACTCTTGTGTCCCCACAGTTGCATAAGATACTTTTATGAATCTCATATTTACAAATATCTCTTGTTGATTCTATTTCTCTACAGAACCTTGACTAATACAGTGACTGAACTCGTGCACACACCCTTTCTCCTTCTTCCTGTTATAGAAGAAGGAATCCCTACAGTTCTCAAAAAAACAACTCTTCCCTATGTTCTCCTCATACAATTCCTTTCACATTTAGGTAGTTAATCTTCATTTTACTAAGTAATATTTTCCTATCCAATGGATTATTCTCATCAGCATAAAAATGGTTTTAATATCATTCTGTAAAAGCAAATCTTGTCTATGAGATAAATACCTTTCCAGATATACCTCTACTTCTCTGTAGAATAAAACTTTTTAAAGAGGTGTGTATACTATCTACCTCCATATCCTTATCTCTTCACTTTTTATATCAGTCTGACTTCTTTTTTCTCCGCTAACTATAACTTTATTAATTACCAAAGATGTCCATGTTGCCAAACGCAGTAGCTGTTTCTTTGTTTTTATTACTGGAACATCCATTCTGAAGCATCTGTCAAGATTGAAACATTTTCTTCTATTGGCTTTCTCAATTATGCATTTTACTGATTTTCTTCCTACCCCTCTCCCTACTCCTTCCAGTGTCCGTTGTTTTATATATATATATATATACACCTCCTCCATATTTCCTTCTCAGTCCTTGTTATCAATGGCCTCTATGCAGAAGCACTCACCTGGTCCCATATAGACATTCCAAATTATTTTTTAGTGTCAGAATTTTCTATGATGTCTAGACTTTTATATCTATGTACCCAACTACTTGAAATATTCCCTTGGAAATTCTATAGTTATCACATATTTAACTGTTCTAGCTTGCAAGCTGCCAGAATGCAATATATCAGAAATGGAACAGCTTTTAGAAAGGGGGATTTATTAATTTGCAAGTTTACATGCTCTAAGACTGTGAAAAATGTCCTAATTAAAGCAAGGCTATAGAAATGTCCAATCTAAGGAATCTAGAGAGAGATAACTTAGTTCAAAAAGGTCAATGATATTCAGGGTTTCTCTCTCAACTAACTGGAAAGGCACATGGTGAATATGGCAATGTCTGCTAGCTTTCTCTCCAGGCTTCTTGTTTCAGGAATTTCCCCTGGGGGCATTTTCATTCTTCATCTCCAAAGGTCTCTAGCTGCCTGGGCTCTCCTGGCTCTCATGGCTCTGAAAATTTTTTCAAAATGTTTCCTTTTTAAAGGATTCCGGTAAACTCATCAAGAACCACCTGGATTGGGTGGAGTCACATCTTCCTCTAATCAATTGGATGAGTCTCATCTCTGTGGCGTTACTCTAATGAAGTTTCCAACCTACAGTACTGAATAGGGATTAAAAAATGGGTCAGGATTAAAATGTGGCTTTTCTAGGGTACATAATCCTTTCAAACTGGCACAGTAGGTCTCCCAAAATGGAATTACCTTCAAGCTCATTTCCTCTTCATTCTACCAAATGTCAGAGAACGTCAACATTAACTGGCTACTCAATCCAAAACCTGATAGTTACATTTCATTACTCAATTTTACTCTGCTCCCCTCCCACCCAACTGTCAAGTTTTATTAGCTCCCAATTCAAAATATGTCTATAATATATCTGCTTCTGTTTGTCTCTACTGCCTCCAATTTACTAAAGTAGAACCGTCTTCTCTCTTGGTTATTGGGGTAGCCTCCACATTTGCCTTTCCTCAATTCATTTTATAAATAGCAGTTCTGATGAGTGTCACACACTAGATGCCTGAGAGCCAAACCTAGCCTGGAGCCATCTCTTTTTCATTTAGTTTGAGTGTCTTCAGAGAAAGAATATGCCTTACAGTTTATCACAGTCTTTTGTTGCATTCAAGCTCATTTCACTCATTATGTTACCTTCCTGGCTTTCTATGTACAGTGGAGTTTAGGGTTCTGATTGTATGTCATCTCTAAGAAATATAAATCAAATCATTTCAGGACCCTGCTTAAAATCCTCCAGGGGTTTTTCACTGAATTAGTGTATGTTCCAAATTTTTTACTGCTGTTTACAAGGCCTCACCTGATATGGCACCTCTCTTCATCTTTAACTTCAGCTGGTACCACTTGGCCCTCACTCATGAGAATTAACTGCACCAGTTTATTTTGTTGTCATTGCTTCTCATATAAGCCAGGCTATTTTTATTTCAGGAACATATGTTTTCTTTTCTCTTTGCTTGAATTACTTTGTCTGTTTTAGTTTTCCTAGTTCCATGCAATAGTTCAGATTAAACAATGGGAATTTATTTGCTTATAGTTTAGAGGCTAAGAAAAAGTCTAAATCCAGGAATCATTAAGGTGATTCTTTCTTCCTGAAGACTGGCATTGTGGGGCTGGCTGCCAGCAATCCTTAGCCTTTAGTTTGTCACATGGCAGCCTCTTCTGGCCACTTCCTTCTCTTTTGGGTTCTGTTGGCATCAGTTTCTGGCTGCTCCCTCTGTGGTTTTCTCTCTCTCTCTGAATTTTATTCTGCTTATAAAGGACTCTAGCAATAAGATTAAGGGCCATCCTATTTAGGCTGGACCACATCTTAACTGAAGTAACCTCATCAAAAGGCCCTACCTACAATGGGTTCACACTCATATGGGTGGATTAAATTTAAGAATATGTTTTTCTGGGGCACATACAGCTTTAAACTACCACAACATCCTTTGGAAAGATTGTATTCGTTCATGACTTAGATTTCAGCTCAAATATCACTTCATTTAAAAGGTTTCAATGACCATCCTGTGGAAATGAACACACTTTCCTGCCTTTTACACACCCCGAATTGTTCTCTCATGCCACTTTGGTTATTTCCTTCACTGAACTTATCTCCTTATTATCTTGTTTATTTGTTTACCTGATTCTTTTGAGTCTTTTATTAGAATGCAAAACCTTAAGAGCAGGAGTCTCCCCTGTCTTCTTCACTGCTGTGTAGCCAGAAACCATAACATTGCTTTGCCCAATAATTTTGGAAAGAGCTGGTATTGGGAGATGGAAGTTAGTGCTCTGCAAAGAGGGGTCAAGCATGAGGGACAGCTTACATGGTGTGGTAGTTAGATTCAGTTGTCAACTTGGCCAGGTGAGTGTACCTAGTTCTGTTGCGGACATGAGCTAATAGTACGTGAACCTCATCTGTTGCTGATTTACATCTGCAGTTGGTTAGGAGGCATGTCTGCTGCAATGAAGGATGTTTGACTTAATTGGCTGGTGCTTAAATGAGAGTCCTCAACATAGCACAGCCCAAGAAGCTCAGCATACCTCATCTCAGCACTCATACTCAGCCCAGGCCTTTGGAGATGCAGAAAGAAACCACCCCGGGGAAAGGTGTTGGAATCGAGAGGCCTGGAGAGAAGGCCAGCAGAGATCGCCCTCCTGGTACCAAGATTCCCACTCCCTAAGGAGATGTGAGGACTTTTAACTTCTGTCTTTTAACTTCTGTCTTGGTCTTTATAGGCAGCTATGTGCAATAACTTATTCTCAGTATGGAAGGGGGATCGGACCCCGTGTCTCTACATATGCACTTAGAGTATTGTCTGGCAAATAAAGGGTCTCAATTTTGTTACATGTTTTTTTATGCTGTTGTTATTACAAATTGCAAAGTTAGATACTAAAGCAAGTGGAATAAAACAAGTAGGAGAGTCTAAGAATTTGGTGTAGAATTGTTGGATTAGAAATTTGACACCACTACTTTATAAATCTCATTAATAAATGGAATTTAGACATTTATTTTAATGTATTATTTTATTCAGGAGACTTTGTTTTGATTTGACTATTGATCTATTTATTGACCACAATATTTTTATTGAAATAATGCTAATAGCATGAGCTCTTTTAAAGACAGCAGTGAAAAGATCATAATACTAGACAAAGAAATTGTTCTCTTATAACAGTCGCATATTTAACTATCTTTTGTTTTTGTCTTGTCACCATATATATCTAGAGCTCATATGTTCAGGTTCTTTTAACATTGATAATTCAGAGTCTTTCTTAAACTAACTAATACACCTTGGTACCAGGAGTGGTTCTTAAGAAATGGAATCTTAAAAATGGCTTTTTATAAATGGCTTTCTACTCTGACTGGACACAAAGGCACTAAGGACTCTGATTCCCATCATCAGAATGACACTCCCAATCCATGGGATGAGTTGGCAAAAGACATAGTCAAAATATCACCATTCAATTCTCCTAATGCTTTGCTTGTATGAAGCCAGGCTCCAGGAGAAAAGGTTTTTGGCACCTTTACAGAGTTTTGTGGAACTAAGAGGTATAGAGATGCTGGCTGGTTGTTGTTAGATACACTGGTTACATTAAGGAGTGAAAAGGATGGGCTTAAGGCTTCAAACGAGAAGCTTAAGCACCATCTGACAGATATAGATGTATCTATGAGTATCCTGAAGAAAAATCTTATTTCCTGTAGCTGTAGACTTGAGATCTCTGAAAATCAGACTCAGAATTTTATTGTTAGAGTAGCAACTTTACAATGTAAACTGAAATCTCAATGTTGCATGGTGTCTGCCATTAAAGTGAGGGCATTGATTGGAAAGGAGTGGGACCCTGAAAAATGGTATGGTGACATATGGATTGATAATGATGTTGGGGGTGAGGTTGAAACCCTATGTCATGCTGAGTCTTCTCTAGATAACCCTGTAATAGTTTGCCTTGAGGACATAACCACCCCATCTCCAGCCTGCCTTGAGGAATTGGCCACCCAACCTCCTCCTGAAGGGGTTAGCCCTAGAGTGATTATTCCTGTTTCACCAGATGAAACTGCAAATGAAGGCCCTGAAGCAAATGGCTTGGAAGATATTTCTAATTCTTTTCATCACCCACCCCCACCACCCCTCATTTCTTCCAGACCTATAACTTGACTGAAGTCCCAACAGGCCCCTAAAGGTGAGGTACAAAGTATTACACATGAGGAGGTACGTTATACTCCCAAAGAACTGCGTGAGTTTTCCAATTTATATAGACAGAAATCTGGGGAATATGTGTTACAATGGATTTTAAGGGTGTGGGATAATGGTGGGAGGAATATAAGGCTGGATCAGGCTAAATTTATTGATATGGGCCCACTAAGCAGAGATTCTGCATTCAGTGTTATAGCTCGAGGGGTTAGAAAAGGTATTAACAGTTTGCTTGGATGGTTGGTTGAAACATGGATCAAAAAGTGGCCGATATTACCTGAGGTTGAAATGCCAGAACTGCCCTGGTGTAATGTAGATGAGGGGATCCAGAGGCTTAGAGAGATTGGAATGTTAGAGTGGACTTACCATGCAAAGCCTGCTCTTATTCCCCAGGAATGTCCAGAGGATGCACCTTTTACCGGAACAGTGAGAAATAAATTTGTGAGACTAACACCATCATCCCTGAAGAGCTCTGTGGTTGCACTTCTCTGTAGGTCAGATATTACTATAGGAACTGCTGTCACTGAGCTGGAATTCTTAAACACAATGGGGATGATGGGATCCTGAGTTGGCAGAAGCCAGGTGGCAGCTTTTAATCACCAAAGACAGGGTAGATGTGGCTATTATAATAGACAACAAACTCAAAGGAGGCATCAAAATTATATGACTCGCAGGGAATTGTGGCATTGGCTAGTAAATCATGGGTACCTAGAAATACAATAGCAGGGCAGTCTACTAAATTCTTGTTCAATCTGCATAAACAAAAGAGTTCTAGGTCAAGTGAACAGAATTCTAACCTAGATTACAAAACACAGAGTCATGGCCCCTTAATCAATTTCCAGACTTGAAACAGTATACAGACCCAGAGCCCCTTGAATGAAGGGGAGGCCAGGTCCCTTTGGGGGAGAAACCTGTTACACTGCCACAAATTTATACTGTTAATCTTCCTCCAAGTCTTCCCCAAGGAGACCAACGGCCTTTTACCAGGGTAACTGTGGATTGGGGGAAAGGAAATGATCAGACATTTCTAGGATTATTAGACACTGGTTCAGAAGTGACATTAATTCCAGGGGACCCAAAACATCATTCTGGTCTACCAGTGAGAGTGGGGGCTTATGGAGGCCAGGTGATCAACGGAGTTTTAGCTCAGGTCTGTCTCACAGTGGATCCAGTGGGCCCCTGACCCATCCTGTAGTTATCTCCTCAGTTCCATAATGTATAATTGGTATGAACATACTGAGCAACTGGCAGAATCCCCACATTGGCTCTCTAACTCATGCAGTGAGGGCTATTATGGTGGGAAAGGCCAAGTGTAAGCAACTAGAATTGCCCCTACCAAGCAGGAGTAGATCAGAAGCAATACCAGATTCCTAGAGGGATTGCAGAGATTACTGCCACTCTTAAGGACTTGAAGGATACAGGGGTGGTGATTCCCACCACATCCCCATTCAACTCTCCTATTTGGCCTGTGCAGAAAACAGATGGGTCTTGGAGGATGACAGTGCATTACCATAAGCTCAACCAGGTGGTAACTCCAATTGCAGCTGCTGTTCCAGACATGGTATCATTGCTTGAGCAAATCAGTACATCCTCTGGTACCTCATATGCAGCTATTGATCTTGCAAATGCTTTTTCTCAATAGCTATTAGTAAGGACCACCAGAAACAGTTTGCTTTCAGCTGGCAAGGTCAGCAATATACTTTCACTCTCCTACCTCAGGGGTATATCAACTCTCCAGCCCTATGTCGTAATCTTGTCTGCAGGGACCTTGATCCTTTCTCTCTCCCACAACACATCACACTGGTCCATTATATTGATGATATCATGTTGATTGGACCTAGTGAGCAAGAAGTAGCAACTACTCTAGACTTACTGGTAAGATATTTGCATGTCAGAGGATGGGAGATAAATCCAACAAAAATACAGGGGCCTTCCACCTCAGTGAAATTTTTAGGTGTCCAGTGGCATGGGGCATGTCGAGATATCCCTTCTAAGGTGAAGGAGAAGTTGCCGCATCTGGCCCCTCCTACAACCAAAAAGAAGCACAACATCTAGTTAGTCTCTTTGGATTTTGGCAGCAACATATTCCTCATTTGGGTGTGCTACTTCGGCCCATTTATTGAGTGACCAGAAAAGCTGCTAATTTTGAGTGGGGACCTGAGCAAGAGGAGGCTCTGTGACAGGTCCAGGCTGCTGTATAAGCTGCTCTGCCACTTGGGCCGTATGATCCAGCAGATCCAATGGTGCTGGAAGTGTCAGTGGCAAATAGAGATGCTGTCTGAAGCCTTTGGAGGCCCTTATAGGAGAATCACAACAGACCCTTAGGATTTTGGAGCAAAATCTTACCATCTGCTGCAGGTAACTACTCTCCTTTTGAGAAACAGCTTTTGGGCTGATACTGGGCCTTAGTAGAGACCGAACACTTAACCATGGGCCACCAAGTTACCATGAAACCTGAGTTGCTTATCACGAGCTGGGTGTTGTCTCACCCACCAAGTCATAAAGTTGGGCGTGCACAGCAGCACTCTATTGTAAAATGGAAATGGTATTTACGAGATAGGGCCAGAGCAGGTCTTGAAGGCACAAGTAAGTTACATGAAGAAGTGGCCCAAATGCCCATCGTCTCCACTCCTACCACACTACCTTCTCTTTCCCAGACCAGAGCTATATCCTCTTGGGGAGTTCCTTACAGTGAATTGACTGAGGAAGAGAAAACTCAGGCCTGGTTTACAGATGGTTCAGCACGATATACAGGTACCACCCAAAAGTGGACAGCTGCAGCACTACAACCTCTTTCTGGGGTGTCCTTGAAGGACAATGGTGAGGGGAAATCTTCCTAGTGGGCAGAACTTTGAGCAGTGCACCTGGTCGTTCATTTTGTTTGGAATGAAAACTGGCCAGAGGTGCGTTTGTATACTGATTCATGGCCTGTTGCTAATGGTTTGCCTGAATGGTCAGGGACTTGGAAAGACCATAATTAGAAAATTGGTGACAAAGAGGTCTGGGGAAGAAGTATGTGGATAGACCTTTCTGAGTGGGCTAAAAACATGAACATATTTGTGTCCCATGTGAATGCACACCAGAGGGTGACTTCAGCAGAGGAAGGCTTTAATAATCAAGTGGATAAGATGACCCGTTCTGTGGATACCAGTCAGCCTCTTTCCCCAGCAATTCCTGTCATTGCCCAATGGGCTCATGAACAAAGTGGTCATGGTGGTAGAGACGGAGGTTATGCTTGGGCTCAGCAACATGGACTTCCACTCACAAAGGCTGACCTGGCTACAGCCACTGCTGAGTGCACAATCTGCCAGCAGCAGAGACCCACACTCAGCCCATGATATGGCACCATTCCCCGAGGTGACCAGCCTACTACATGGTGTCAACTTGATTACATTGGACCACTCACTTCATGGAAGGGGCAGCAGTTTATTCTAACTGGAATAGACACACACTCTGGAGATGGGTTTGCTTTCCCTGTACACAATACTTCTGTCAAAACTACCATCCATGGAATGCCTTATCCATCGTCATGGTATTCCACATAACATTGCTTCAGATCAAGGAACACACTTCACAGCAAATGAAGTGCGGGAATGGGTGCATGCTTATGGAATTCTCTGTTCTTACTATGTTCCCCATCATCCAGAAGCAGCTGGATTGATAGAACGGTGGAATGGCCTTTTGGAAACTCAATTATGGTGTCAACTAGGTGGCAAAAACTTGAAAGACTGGGGTAATGTTTTCCAGGAAGCTGTATGTCCTCTGAATCAGCATCCGGTTTCTCCCATAGCCAAGCTCCATGGGCCCAGGAACCAAGGGGTGGAAATGGGAGTAGCACCACTCACTATTACCCCTTGTGATCCACTAGGAAAATTTTTGCTTTCTGTCCCTGCGACCCCAAGCTCTGCTGGTCTACAGGTTTTAGTTCCAAAATGTGAAGTGCTTCCTCCAGGAAAAACAACGATTCCATTGAACTGGAAGTTAAGACTGCCACCTGGTCACTTTGGGCTACTTATGCCACAGGATCAACAAGCCAAGAAGGGGATTACATTGTTGTCTGGGGTGATTGACCCTGACTATCAGGGGGAAGTAGGACTGCAACTACATAATGGGGGTAGGGAAGAGTTTTCTTGGAATATAAGAGATCCCCTAGAGTGTCTTTTAGTATTACCATGCCCTGTGATTAAAATCAATGGAAAACTGCAACAACCCTATCCAGGCAGGACTACCAATGGCTCTGAAACTTCAGGAATGAAGGTTTGGGTCACCCCATCAGGCAAAGAAACATGGCCTGCTGAAGTGCTTGCTGAGGGTAAAGGGAACATGGAATGGGCAGTGGAAGAAGGTAGTGATAAATATGAACTTCGACCACGTGATAAGTTACAGAAATGAGGACTGTAATGCTGTTTTGTTCATGTTATACTATTTAAGGTGTAAGATATCAAGTTTATGAATGAATATTGCCCAAGGATTTGCACCCTATTCTGGAGAGATTTAATGTGTTTCCAGTTATATGCAAGACAGTTGAGTTTTGTTAGGTGAAAGAAAAAATGTGTGTTTTATTGTTTTTTATTTAGAAATTAAGTATGGTTTAAGGTGGTATGTATAGCTGCCAAGTTGACAAGGGGTGGACTGTCATGGTTAGGTTCAGGCATCAACTTGGCCAAGAGGTGGTACCTGTTTGTCTGGTTAGGCAAGTGCTGGCTTGTCTGCTGCGATGAGAACATTTCATAGACTTAAATCATGATCATGTCAGCTATATTCATAGCTGATTCCATTTGTAATCAGCCAAAGGGGAGTGTCTTCTCCAATGAGTAATGCTTAATCTCATCACTGGAAGCCTTTTAAGGAGGATTCAGAAGAGACAGGCTCTTCCTGTTTTGGCTCATGAGTCTCTCCTGTGGTGTTCATCCAGACACTCCATCAGAATTGTTGGCTTCACAGCCTGCCCTGTGAATTTTGGACTCTGTGTTCCTGTGGTCATGTGAGACACTTTTATACATTTTATATTTGCAAGTGTTCCTTGTTGATTCTGTTTCTCTTTAGAACCCTAAAGTAATACAGATAATAATCACCTTACTCTCATTCAAACCACCACTGCAGCTTAGATTCAAATAGGTTTTGAGATAACCCTCTCTGGTTGAGACAGATGGACAAGAGGTTGGTTACGAGGACTCGGTTGATTAAAGGCAGAGATCAAGTCAAAAAGGAAAACAGGCAATTATATTATGATAGATTTAATGAAAGAAACAGAAAAGAACTGTAATGAAAATGAAATTAGTACTCTTAGAAAACAAAATTTAAGTTTTGGAATTAATAAAAATTATTTCCAACTTTATGAATTTAATAGATGAATTAAAATAGAGAACAAGTGATTTGGAATATCAGAAGTAAGACCTATTAACATTCTTATCACTTACTGCATTATATTACTCAAATCATACTGAAAACTGTATCTCTTGATACAGGAGAATAAAGAAGAGAAAATAACCCAAGAGGAATAAACATAGAAAAAGAAAGTGACAAAGGTAGCAAAGCTTAGCAAAAAAGTAAAAGTTTCTCTGTAGAAAATTCAAGAGAATCAAGTGAAAAGCTATTCTTTCATAATATTTTTGGCACTAAGAATTGTTCCTATGGTGAGTATTTTAAAAGAATGTAGAAAGTTTTTGAAGCTCATTTTGTTATGAATGGCAAATGCCTTTCATAGATTCAAATAAACAGCAAATGCCTTTGAAAGTTGATAGAGCCGTTATTTGAATGAGTCACCATTACCACTCATCGTCTTCACCTATTGAAGACTATTCAGTGTAACCAAAGGCCTTAAGTCCCTTTCGAAGGAGAACTCACAAGATTGGTTTTGCTACAATAACCACTGATATATATCAACTGTGGAAGTCATTGTTATTTAAATGAATGGAAAGCTAAGGACACAGAAATCACAATTTATTTTAATGAACAATTTTAACGTTGTCTGTACTGGACTATAAATTAAAAAAATATATGTACTTATGTATATACATCTAAGTATTTATTGACTAAATGTATATATTTATTGACAAATCTTATTTATCTTTGTTTTCCCCAATACACATTATGGTTGTGTGTGCACTTAATGCCGCACAATAAATATTTATAGAAAGATATTAGATATATCTTTGCATTTATTAATAAGGTCCATCCATTATACATGAGATTCATTTGTGCTTTGTGGTATGTGCTGTTCCAGCTTGGAGTTGGCCACTCTAAGTAACCCTTAGGCTATACTAAGCAGATGTGTGATTTGCGTCACCATTTTACTAAGCTCCTTTTACTCTTTGTCAAGTAAAAGATGCTTTAAAAAAATTAAGATACTTTTAGAATCATTTGTAAATTTGTCTTTGATTTTCATAAATGCTTAATCTGTCCTCTGGTTATAAATAGCTACATCAAAATTTGGAAACTCTCTTCTAAAAGTACATTTTTAGATGTTGAAAAAACAAAAAATACTTATCTCGATGAATAGGATTGTTTCCAGTGAATCTTAGAAAATAAATGAATGGGCTGAATATTCTAATTTACTTCTCTGAGACAGGAAGTTTCCAGCAGCCAATTATTTATCAGATTAAATTAATCTTTTATGGGAATTGAAAGGAATATTCTAAAGTAGATACTGGTGATTATAACACATTCCAATATGACTTCAGTCTTTGAAACTTTTATCTTCAATTTCAAATCTGTATCTTTTATCCTGTCTGTTCCTTTCAATCTATTTATTACTCTAAAAGATGCCTCTCATGTCATAATCAAAATTCTATTGAATTGTATATTCCTAGCTTTTTTAATAAATTTGTGATGGTTATGACACAATGAGCACTTTTCTGCATTATTCTTAAAAAGCTAGTTGTGAAACGACAGTTCTCTCTAATACCATGTCATGAAATAGCACAAATGGGAATAGAATTAGAAATGAATGCAATTTGGAAATTATTTTGCATCAATATTATTATTTTTATGCAATCACTAAAATTGAACTAAAGAAATGCTTATTTTTATAATATTAAGTTAAGAAACAATATACAGTTGAGTTGTGTTCATATGCATACATTCACCAGCATATACAAATTCAAAACAATTTTGAAAATCCATCAAAACTTTAGCAAGTGGTTTTCTGGTAATATACAGAGAAAAGTTTATGGGTATAATATAATATAATATATAATTTATATACTTACATTTTAAAAATATATTCATCATATATTTTGCTCTTATAATCTCCATAAAATACAAAGAACTGAGTTGGGAAAACTGAACTAGGATTGCAAGATAATAGTTTTTGGGAAGTAAATTTTGACTCTGGGTGAGGAACTTCCTAATCAATGGAATTATCTGAAAGGTATTAACTACCAGTTCAAGCAACTATTTCTCCCAATGTGAAATGGTTAGAACAGACATCTTTCCTTATTATGTCAGAGGATTTCAAAGGATTGATCCGCAGCAGATAAAACCCCGCATCTTCCTGCCAATCCCAAATTCTACTGCTGTATAAATGCGTCCAGTAGCCTACCTTGTTTTTGCTTATTTTAACATTCATTAATATAATATGTATTTATTTATTCTTATTGTTCATTGTAAATATAGTGACTCTCATTCTTCTCAGATAAAACACCCAAGGAATCAATTTTTAATTCATGTATTTTATATACCAAGCACTGTGTGTCAGGCTTAATGCACAAAGTTGGGACAACACAATCATTCATTACCAGTTTACCATCTGGTTAGTCTTTGTAATAAAATATTATAGGTATGAGTAGAATCTGTCAAGTGTTTAAATTCTAACATCTCTTTTCGAGTCTCTTCTAGAAAGTTGTAGGTTGTCATTGAAAAGCCTAAGCATAAGGGAGATACCACCTTTTGAGTAAGAAGTCATTTCCCGTTAGATACCTTGAGATATGTAGAGATATTCAGGCTTATTGCTGTCCTCATTCACTTCCTTTTGTTCTCCTCCTCATTTATTAAATCTTGTTAATTACTGTGTTGTTGGGTTTTTTTCCTATTTAAACCTATGCAGGTTCTCCCTCTCAGTTCTTATTCTGTTTCTTCAATGACTGCAGTCATGTTTGGTCCCATAATCATTTATTCTATGATGTCCCAGAATTTTGCAATGCATTTTAGTAATGTTTACATTTAAAGGGTTAAAACCATTAATTTAGTGAATAAATTCCCAAAGTATACACCTTCTGTTAATTTAAAAATGCTCAGAAACATACATGATTTGCAAAGCAACAACAAAAAAGCATGTGCAGATCATTATTGAGGCAAAATTGGATTGACCTAACAAGTACACATTTTAGCCTAGAATAAATAAATAGTACCAAAATCACAAAATTTCAAACTCACCCCTGTCACAGGTTGGTATCAACATTTGTATGCTGTCAGATATGTTTTGCATGTTGGCAAATGGGTTCCTCATGAGAATTGGAAGAAGCATCAGTTTATCTTAAGGGTTTGTTATGCCCAATATGGTTGGCCACTGCGTCCGGAGTGGTCAATATGGAGTGGCCAGAACAGCTGGCGCAGACACTTTATACAAGCCTTGTGTCCTGAGTTATCACACTATCCCAGTCATCTAGGTACTGGAGGCAGGGGAAGATTGGCCTCAGTCCCACTCTGCACTCTGCACCCTGCAACCTGCTGTCCACCGAATATGATGTGTGATAGTACAAATAGCCATGTGAATAGGGATATATGATATTAAATGATATGATATGATATAAAATGAGTGACAGTACAAATAATCATGTGAAGAGTGATACCGTATGATATGATATGACATGATATGAGCGATAGTCCAAATAATCATGTGAATGGTGATATGATATGAGGAGAATGAATAGTACAAATAATTATGTGAATAAACAGTTTGATTTCTCTACCACAGTTTTCTTAAAGTAGGGGATATACCCCCAAATTGTGGCCATTCTTTTTGAAAATCATTCCTAATTGATAGAAGAATGATTGATAGCCTATTAGAACACTATAGCAGATAAGTATAATTGTGACAAATAAAGAGAGATTTTACTTGAAAATGTGAAATCATTTATAAAAACTCACATGGCTAAAAACTTACTATTTATCAGGTATATTCTGAGACCTTATATTGCCTTATTTTATTAAATCTCCAACAGCCCTACAAGGAAAGTGACATTATCACTACAGTTTTAAAGAATAGGAAATATGCTCTTTCACTAACCAAAGATATAAAGTTACCCTTATGATTCACATTTAAATATGGAGGACAACAGTGCCTCCATTCTAGTGACACATGAAGGAATATATTTAACAGTGTACTTCTCAACACTGATTTTCATTTTTATCAGTTCTTATTCATTCATATGTAAACTGACACTGTTAACACTTTTGAGTTAATCCTTAGACAGTATTTCATGTTAAAATAGTATATTTAAATATTGCAGAATTTTGGAATATCTTGCATTTTCTTACCATCTGAACATATGCTTAAGAAAACCATGTATTGTGTTTAAAAGCTTATTTGTTAACTTTGCTTCTTGATGACAAGGAATTGACTTATAAATGTAATAATTGAATAAGTAAATCACCTAAGACTGTTTGAATCAGTCAAATCTTAAGTGACTTTGTAATTTCATACCCTAGCCCAATTGCTTTGTTATGGTAAAAAAAAAATGAATATTTGATAATTCTGGTCAATTATCATGACTTCTAAATACATAACATAAATATAAATAAACATTAGTAAAATGTGTTTTGGTCATCTGAAACTGACTTGGGTATTTTTTTTTATTAATTTGTCTTTTTGTAACCAATCTTTATTTTTCAAATGCTTTTGAGCTCTTTTAACTCTCTATAAATTGCTTAAAAACTTTGAAGTTATAGATACATATATATATATGATTTTTTATTTCGATAGATATTTTATTAAAAGAGAGAATTACTAAGGCCTTTGTTGTATGCCTTCATTAAGGCAACAGCAATAGTAAAAGTCTTTATTTTAATTATTTAACAAGGTCAGAAGCAAAGCCAATTTATTTTAGGCAGTAGTGTTTAAAAACAATGAATGCAAATAATCACTTTTTAGTGTTTACAACAAACATATAAATAATAATGTAAATCACAAAATATAGATTTCAAGCTGCCACATCAAATAGCTAATGGAAGGCAGCATAAATCTGTATTGATTTGAGAGATAGTATCTAAATTATTTGGGCTCCCTATTGATTTCTTTTCAGAATATCAAATGTTTCTTACAACAAAATCAATATAACACTTTATAAGGCATTTGGCCCAAAGTGAGGCCATTCTCTGGTCAGCATTTTCAGAAACAGATCCTGCCCTACCTGTTTACTCACTGCTATAAACTTGTTAATAGAAAAATTAATTTGGGGAGTACAGCTAGGCAATATATATTTGCTACTAAGCAGAGAACATTCAAAGAATTTGTACATCTATTTGACAACAAAAAGGAGGTTAAAAAGTAAAATAAATATACAATGAGAAACATACTCATTATAGTAAATGATTATTATATCAAAAAGAAAACATCAGCAATGTTTTAGAGACTATCTCAAATATATTAATAAAGCAAATAAATTCGATATTTTATCCAAGATTTTTTTAACTTTTTTTATTGTATTGTATAACAGATATACAAAACAAAGAAATAAAAAAGCAAAAGTTGGGCGGGCCGTGGTGGCTCAGCGGGCAAAGTGCTTGCCTGCCATGCCGGAGGACCTCGGTTCGATTCCCGGCCCCAGCCCATGTAAAAAACAAACAAACAAACAAAATACAATAAAACAAGAAAATGTTTAAAGATGTTTCCCTTTCTTCCTTCCTTCCATCCTTCCTTCCTTCTCTCTGTCTTTCCTTCCCTTCCTCCCTCTCTCTTTAAAAAAAAAAAAAAAAGCAAAAGTTTTCAAAGCACTCTTCAACACGTAGTTACATGACAGATCCCAAAATTTGTCATGGGCTACCATATGATCCTCTCATATTTTTCCTTCTAGCTTATCCAAGTTTGAAAGGATAAAGTTAATTACAACCATTCTCTTGTGCACTATGAAATTTTCTAGCACGAATAATAGCTGAGTGTATTAGTTAGGGTTCTCTAGAGTAACAGAATCGATAGGAAATATCCATAAATATAAAATTTGTAAACGTGTCTTACATAATTGTGGGGATGTAGGATACAAAATCTGTAGGGCAGGCTCTGAAGCTGACGACTCCGATGGAGGGTCTGGGAGAACTCCACAAGGGAGGATCGCTGGCTGAAGCAGGAAGAGAAGAGAGCCTGTCTCTTCTGAATCCTTCTTAAAAATGTCCAGTGATTAGATTAAGCACCACTCATTGCAGTGGATTCAGCTGATATGATCATGATTTAACTCTGTGAAATGTCCTCATCGCAACAGACAGTCCAGCACTTGCCCAACCAGACAAACAGGTACCACCACTTGGCCAAGTTGACACATGAACCTGACCATGACACTGCTGTATAAAATCTAGTACACTGACTCATCCATATTATGGAATTATTATAACTGTATAAACTAAAAGGTATTTTTAAAACACTAAACATTGTGTTCAAAATCTGGTCAAATATTATATCCTAAATAAGGCTATGTGATGGGAACGACAGTGAACCAATCTGAGATTGATACGATTTATATCATTAATAACTCTGGCTCAGATCTTAAAAATTCATGAAACTGTTTGTTATGAAAGTATTCCAGATTTTTAAAAAATAATTAAATAAATAGTTGGAATCAAAAATCATTTCAAACTTATTTTGGACATATTTATGGTCTTACTTTCTTCAATGATATTTTTCATATTTGTTTCCCTTAAATATTTACATTTATATTATATTTATTACTGACTACATAATCATTAACTAACTTAACATTTTCTATTAGAACTAATATTAGTTTTATTTGTGTATGACAATAGTTATTTAACACATAAACACAGAAGTAAGAATAATAGAATCTCTTAGTGCATTCAATTCTAGTAAAATTTCTTCCAAGAGGAGTGAGATAGACAACTTATTGTTTATATAGAAAAGACAGTGTCACCTACTATTGACGCTTTCTATGGGAAGAGGAGGAGGATTGCAAAAGATAAGGGAATCCACATAGTGAGAGATTTGAAGATTGGTTGAGACCCAGTGAACTTTGTGCTTATGCCTCATACTTCTGAACTGGCTTGAGATAATAGGCCTCAGCGAGAGAGTTAGAAATCTTTAGGTTCCTGTCTATATTTACATTGAGCCAATTTACCAATATAGGGTAGGGCAAGAATTCAGAGCAGAAGATTGCTCATGTGTTTGGGTCATGCTCAGAGTTGTAATTCTTGGTGATCTATATTTGGCAGATGCAGGTAAGTTAAGAGCAAGAAAAATATATTTCCACTAGTGAGCTATAGATCTTCATAATCCATGTACCCAGTAGCAGAATTGGTAAACAAATCAGAAATGGGACCCGGCACACAGTGGGGATGAACTAATTCCACTTGTACGGTTTAGAGAGATGCAGGACCAAGGGAAACTCAAGCATTTGCTGGATTATTTTTCTACAAAAGTTGTTTGTATAATTTAAAACAATCTTTGAAGAGTTAGTTGACTTTTTTCAATTTTCATACCCTAGAATGACATTTTGTAAAATGGGGGAAGGGGCATTCATTAGTGTCAGATACTTTTTTAAATGGTCTCAATACATCACATTTATAAAAAATTTTGAAAGGAAATTAGACACATGTGACCCCACATGTATATATAAACCTAGAATACTCCTAGACTATATATTTAACATTTTATGAAATGTACAGGTGTCCATTTTTGACATTATATATGGTCTTTTTTAGATCACATAAAATTTGATTTGCAAACATTTCTATAGCCGAACCTGTATTATGTGGTTGCCTCCTTAATAAACATCCTGACCCTATTTTATTTATTAAAATAAATTTAATTTATTATAAATTTTTAAAAAAGAGTAAATTAAGCCATCACAGTGACCATTGTTTCTCTTTTTAATTGTAAACCACTTGAGGATTATGTATTTCTTTATCCTTAGCACCAAGAGTGTTAAATGCCCAAATTGTTGCTGTATATTAACTGTGGAAGACAATGATGTTGTTAGGCATTTTAAGTAATTTAAGTAAATACAAATAAAATTTTAGTAAATGTAAGTAAATATATCTTGGAGTGTCCTATTAAAAAGAAAAAAAGTTATCCAGAAAATGTAATTACAAATTTAAAAAAACACATTGTATCTTTTGGTCAAAATGTATTTTTCTGAGTTATTTATCTATATACTGTGCAGTGAAGTGCAATAGTAATATTTTAAATAATTTCATAAGCAGTAGAATTTCACCTCACTACTTTGACTGAAATTATTACTTCTATTCTGTGTTAACTAACTTCATAAAATTTTTGTCTTTGATTACATTTTTCTTACTTTCTTGTATTTTGAAAAATATCTAAAGTGGTTTCCAACAGGGGAATACATATGGATTTGTTAATATATTCAATCTTCATGGCTATGCCAAAAGGACAAAAATGCTTAGGATAAATGCCATGTTAAATTTTGATAGTGGTATTAAAAATCTACCCAACACTCAACAACACATTTCAATTAAATAGGCTCTTTGAAGATAAATCACAGCTTTCTTTATTGAAAGCTGATACAGTGCATGTGCAATCACTTCCAGGGGATCCCAGTTCATAGGTTCTTTTCGCAGAGGTCTTGTCTACAAAAGCAAAGATCCACTCACTCTCTCACATTCATTAAAATGTCTTAGAAATTCAGTATGAGAGAACAGCAGTCTATTCTTATCTCAACAGATTAATAATTTACAAGAAAAAATATGTTAAAATATTTCCAGTGTGTTTCAATTAGACACCTTAAGAACTCATACCAGAGAGAGTTCCACTGTTTTATGGAAATCTTCTGTTATACCTAATCATTAAAATATTCTAGAAAACTGTAAGCATCACTAGACTTTGGCATATAGCCTTTATGCATGGAAGAAAATATTTTTAAACCTTATGAAATTGGGCCACAATACCAGTTTGCTAAAAATTTCCCAAGCATCTTACCACTGAATCAGTCCTTACTTTAATGTAAGATAGAAATAGGACATTTTTGGTAATTTTTGTGCCTTACATAACAGATTAGAAACTGTTGATTAATTAATTTGCAGTTATAAGTAGAGTGTGGCTTACTTACATTGTGTAAAGAACAATGCTCAGATTCACAACAGTGCATGATACAGTTTTTACCTTAATTTGCATTGATACTCTAAATAGGAAAGTCATATGTAAACCTTTTGAAAGGTAACTAATAATAAGAGATAAGATGTAATAGTGCTAAGTGAGAGTAATGTCCAGTAACTTCTAAAGCCATGTGAGTAGAGGGAGCCGACTCTGGGGAGGGATTTATCATGGTAGGTACAGAATAAAAAAACCCTGGCCAGAGTCAGCCTCTCTATTTTCCTAAACTGTCATGAATTTTAAAATTGTTTTCAAAATTCATTCATTTACTTATTTTTAGGACACAAATGTGAAATGCGCTTTCTGTTTGAATAAATACCAGTTTATTTATAAGGCTGAAGAAATAAGTCCCAGATGTGGTGAGTTATATACATTTTGATGATTAGTATGGAGGGTAGCCAGGCTTTGGATAATAAGACTGTGGGACTGAAGAAAACTTTTAACGTCCAGATGGTGAAAAGGCCTTAACTTCTAGCTGAAGGCATAAGGTCTTCATCCTTAAAATCCGAGAAGTCATTGAAATGATTTTCTTCAGTGGCATTTTTTTATGGTTGGGTTTTCTCCAACACTATGAGATGTTTGTTCAAGTTGTTTTCATATTTAATCTATTCTACACTCAGAAGCATCAGTTCCCAGCAGTAGAATTTCTCTGGCCAAGTAGAATAATCTAATGTTGGAGAAAAAATCTGCAGAGGGTATTTTCAATGTTCTCATGAATCATCTTCTTAATTGCGGTAAACCTGATAGAAATGCCTAACTTACAAACATCTGATTTGAAAACAGCTCTTAAAAAAAGGCGCATTGTAATTAAGAATTTTACTGAACCTGGTGTACAGAAGTTAACAAATTAAAATGCCATGGAAAGCAAAAATAGAAGAAAGAAGCAATCTAAAGACCAGATTTCCAAGCAGTAATGCCCCAGCTACCATCCAGCCACAGCTTTCTTTAAAATGTCTGTACTATTTCCTACATTTTGGTACACTACACATCACTTATAGAACTTTTCCAAGATTTATAGCAGTAAATGAAATTGATATTTTAGGAAGATTGATCTCTTTACATTGTGTTGGATATACTGTTGAGTGATAGAGAATGAAAGACATGAAACAAGCAATGTTATTGTACTAGCTGAGGAATGAAATAATAAGAAACCTGGCTTAGTATAATGGCCCTAGCAATGAGGGTGCTTGAAGAAGTACCATTATGTAAAACAGAGAAAAAAAATTTAACTTTACATATAAATGAAAGACAAAATTTTGAATTATTTGCAAATTTAATTAACAAAGTAAACTATGGGTTGACAATGAGATAGTAATATTCACTATCAAGTTGGGATGGACTAATAAAATGTGGCTGTTAGAGCCCATAAAATGTATATATATCTGTCTCTGGCCATGTCTCCAAGATCCTTTTTCCTAGCTGATCATACATAAGGAAGAGGAAGAAATTTGGCAGAGTTCAAAGATGGGATAATGTTGAGATTTGTCAAGCTATCATTTCTATGTTAGTGTTGTTGAATATTGGGGAATAGGGAAATGTGTATCTTTCTGTTTCAATTGTTTCATGAAGATGTTTAAAAAAATTCAGGACATACATCCTATCCCTGAAAATGAGAATATTTCCCTTCAATCCTTCAGATATTTTTCCACACAAATGATAGAAAAACATAACTCTAGATTTAGAAAGACTTCTAAACTCCACCTAAATACACTTGATATGATTAGTCTTTTCAAATTTAACTGGGGCGGGCCGCGGTGGCTCAGCGGGCAAGAGTGCTTGCCTGCCATGCCGGAGGACCCCGGTTCGATTCCCGGCCCTAGCCCATGTAAAAAACAAACAAACAAACAAAATATAATAAAACAAGAAAATGTTTAAAGATGTTTCCCTTCCTTCCTTCTATCCTTCCTTCCTTCTCTGTCTTTCCTTCCCTTCCTCCCTCTCTCTTTAAAAAAAAAAAAAAAAAAAAAAATTTAACTGCAACTATTAACACAGTGCTAAATGCTTAGTACTCACTGAGCAAACCCTACAGAACCAACCTTATTTATTCCTCGTCGCCTAGTTTTTTTGAAAACTGCATTATGATCCCAAATTTACAAATTTTCTTTATAAAACTAAGCAGTTAAAAGTTATAGACTTTTATATATATCTTCCTAAAGACAGTGTGTAATTTTAATGTAGAATATTCAGGTTGTAAATAGTATGAGCATAGGATTTGAATATGAAGGAGGTTGAATTATATTGTAAGACGTTATAAAATTGTATACGGTGTTTTTTATTTCAGATGGGGGATGAAGATAAATTAAAATAGCATCTATTGTCAGGATGGCAGACTGCTTATGGTTTCTAAAATTGAAACTCACAAAGATTCACAACATAAAATTCCATTTTAAAAGAACGTTAATGAATTTTGTTGCATGAAAGAAAAACTAGAATTCAGCAAACATTAAGTCAGCGAAGATACATTAAGTCAGCATAGTAATTCAAGCACAACAAGGATATATTTTCAAGAAATTAGAAAAACAGCTGCAAGTTGAAGGCAGACTGAAGAAGAACTGGCCCATTTTGGTATCAGAGAGACCCGAGTTGGAATCCTTACGGTAATATTTTGCTATTGATGGTAATCCGCTGTTCTTTAAGAACACTGGTTTATTTTTTCTAATGGAAACAATAATCTATCACCTATAGAGTTCTTTCTTATAAAAGATGAGATAATGTAACTATAGTCTCTATCACATAGAAGACATATAAGATACAAATGCATATTTCACCTGTCAAAAAATTTTGATGAACCTTGAAAAATATTCCTCTCCCAAGCATTTATGGATTGGCAAAGTGATCATTAGTTATCATATTACCCATGTATAATGGCATTTGGTGAAATGTAGGGGGTAAGATTGATAAAATATCTCCTTAATATAAATTTGAAAAAGTGTATCCTAATTGATAATGATTATGTTGTAATTCTCTTTGTATATCCTTTATAAATCTACTTTCCATGCATCTACTCTCTGTACATTGCGTCTTTCACGTCCACAAGCAAAAACTCTTTGCAGTCACAAAATACATATAAAACAATTAAGAAGGACAGCTGGGGAAATCTGACACAGTTTTAGAATTTGCACATAATTTTTCTTTGTTTTACATAAGGTTTCACTCTGGGGATTGCATAATGAGGTGGACTAGACATAAGGACACCATCCAAACCACCAGAATGTGCTCACCCAAATAGGTCCTCCCTGTTACCAGAACCCAAGCGTCTATTGCCTCCCTTAGCCTCCATACCCAACATTTACTCAACAGAACATGGCACTCTCCAACTGAAGTTATTGCATCAGAAGCAGTAGCCTTCTTCCAATGACTTATTTCCTTCCATGGTCCTCTAATAACCCAAGGATAATTTAGTTTTGAACTCACATATTTCTGTGAGTTCAAAATATGTGAGTATATATTTTGAACTCACATATTTCAAATTTTGTTAAATTGAAATTTAACAAAAGTTAAACTAAAGTTAAACTAAAACTATGGGTTAGCAGCATTTCTTTTTTTTTTTTCAGCCAGGCCTTTGGCCTTTGACCAATCTAAATTGATTTTCATCACTCAGTGTTTTTAGCCAAACCTTATTCTTTACAACTCTTTCTTTTATGTTATTCTTAGGCCAGATCCAATTTAAAAAAAAAAACAAACATTCTTTAGGAAATTTTCCATGTTTTCTGATACGTGGTCTCCCTTTCTTATTCTCTGAAGAGGACAGTAAACCAATCAGTTTATCTTTTTTTAAAAAATGGATAGAGTACAGATTCAAATCAGGTTTGACTTGGTGAAATATTTCTTATTAATGCATAAAGTAATTCTAAAATTTAGTTTGAGAAAGCAACAATCATTTTATTATCTCTCATTTTATTATCTGTGGGTCTGATAACTCAAGACTGGCTTAGCTGGCAGGTTCTAGGTTGGGGGACTCTCAAGAGATGATGGTCAGCCCAGTCTTCTGGGCTAGTCATCTTGGGGCATGGGTGGGTCAGGAAAATGTTCTTCCAGGGTGACTCTCAAACGTCACATCGTCTGTATGTAGGTAAAGGCTTATCATTGAAGTTCAGATCCATATAGACCTTTCTCAGGCAGTTGCTGGGCTTCTCAAAATCAAAGGAAATCACTCCAAAAGATCAAGGTAGAAGCTGAAATATCTTTGATGATCAACCTGCAGAAGTTGCACATTATCCCTTCTGCTATCCACTTTTTGTCACAAAGTGTCAGCCCTGATTTCATGCAGAATAATACTAGGCAAGGGCTGAATACCAGGAGGTGAACATCATGGGGGCACATCTTAGAGGCTGGCCTCTAATAATCCATTATCTTTCTATATGCAAAAACCACTTTTCCCTCTCAAAGCCCTTAAAAGTCTCATTTTCGGTACAGTTTCACCTTCCAGAGATAAATAAAACATTTCACGGGTGGTTTCTGCACTGCCACTGAGTACAGTTTCTTTTAACTGAGGCCTGTGAACTGAAGAAACAAGTTATCTTTCCTTCATACACTAATGATGGGCTAGATCACTGTGCTGTCTTAAAGCTGTTATGTATTCCAGAAAAGCCATGCTCTTTTAATCCAATTTAGTGGGCCAGACCTATTGTTGGGTGGGACATTTTGATTAGGTTGTTTCCCTGAAGGTGTGACCCCTCTCATTCAAGGTGGGTCTTAATCTGCTTGCTGGAGTCCTTTCAGAGAACTGAGAGAGTTTAGAGAAGCTAAAAATAAATGCCCAGCAGAAGCCAGAAGGACCCACAGAAGCTGAGAGGGCCATTTTGAAACCAACCCAGGAGAGAAAGAAACCAGACATTGCCAGGGGCCTTATCATGTGACAGAGAAACCTGGCTAGCAATTGCTCTTTCTTCACTGAACATATACTCTCGCTGATGCCTTAACTTGGCGTTTTCATGGCCTTAAAACTGTAACTTGTAACTTAATAAATCCCTCTGTAAAAGCCAATCCATTTCTCATATATCACATTCTGGCAGCTTTAGCAAACTGAAACAACAACATTTCCAAATGCTCTAAAAGAAGGAAATAGGAGCAAAGAAGAGTTCCTTTCCCATAGTAATTCTGAAATTTTCATCACACCAATTCCTTAATTAGAATCCAGTTCTAACTCCTGGGAATAATTCTCTTTGGCACTTTGCTCTGACCCTCTGAATTCTGTATTCCATCCCCTGTGCCATCCTTTCTTCTCTATAAATAATTATTGTTTGCATCTTTTTGCAGCTTATTGAAGTTCACCACATAATATAAATGTTACATCACAAATTCTTTAAGATAAGCTCTTCTCTTAACCTGGAGTTATTCAAATGTGGCTGATGGACAAGTTCCTTAAGATTCTTAGAAACCCAATTGATTAAAAGAAGAGAATCTGAGAATGACACCCCTAAATTGTTTTAAGAACTTCTATCTGATTAAATCATTCTTGGAGGAACTGTCTGATTTTTCTGAGGCATTAACACCAGATTTTATAGTTACAACCTGGGCTTCATCTTTAGATCATATTTTCGTAAAAGTGCCACGGAGTATCTCTTTTCCTGGAAGTCTTTTTTTTTTTGGCCATCTGGGTAAGTTAGGAATGAGAAGATAATTATTAGCAAGCCCAGAAAATCCTGCCTTCATTATTTTTAACAAGCTTCCTTTGGTTTATATCTCTCCTTTCAACATTTTACTATAGTAAGCTAGAAGGAGGCAAGTGGCTGCTTCAATACTCTGGCTAGATATCTGTTAGGCTGGATTAACCAGTTTGCTAAGTATACTTTCTACATTCCACATTTCTACAGGCTGGAGTGTTGCTAAACTTTCCACTAACTACTCAGCAAAGATCCTCTTTTCTCTGGTTTCTAATAATGTTCCCTTCAAGTTCCCTTAAGTCCTTTCCAACAGCCAACTCGAACACTTCAGAATTCCATCATCAATGGCTTCAACATCCTTTCAACTTTTGCCTGTTGCCCTGTTTTAAAATTACTGTTACATTTCTAGGTTTTGGTTTTGCAGCACCTTACTTCCAGGTACTAAAATTTGTATTGGATATCTATTTCAGCAAGATAAATCACCCCAAAATGTAGTGGCTTTCAAGCAACAATAATCATTCATTGTCTCTACTGGTTTCTGGATAGGATTTCGGAAGGGACCCACTGGCTCTGGGATATCTGTGAGGTTATATTTAGATATGTGCTGGGATATAATTATCTGAGGGCTAAACTTTGGCTGAACAATGTTCTTTCAAGGTGTCTCACACATATGGCTGTGTCCTGTTCATGGAGACCTCTTTGCAGGCAGCTGGAATTTCCTCAAAGTGTGATATCTGACTTCTTCTAGAAAAACCTATCCAGAAGACTAAGGTAAAAGCTGTAATGTCTTTGATGACTGAGCCTTGGAAGTCAAACACTAACTCCTGCTGTATTTTATTAGTCATGTATGGCCAGTCTTGATTGAGCATGAAGATGGTCTACATAATTGCTTGTAATAAAGGAGGGAGGAATCAGTGGAGGTCAAATTGAAGACTGAGTAGCACAAATGTTTTCCACCTTTCACATTCAGAAATGTGTCATAGCTATATTACTAGTTATATATTACCAAAAATGTGAACTAAGTATTGAGACTTTCATTCAAGCACCATAGTATAGTCCCTTTTCTTTATAAAACACTTTCTATAAGCCAGACTGAGTTAGGCAATACTCATTCATTATCTTGCTTAATCCTCAAAACAACCATTCAGAGTGAATATTATTAGCTTCATTCTATAGAGGAAGAAACAAGCACTCTGACGAGTTGATTAAATTACCCAGACCTGGAGGGGGCCATAATAGATGGCAAGATAGGAATCGAAAACTGTTCTGTTTGATTCTGAGGTCCCTAAATTTTGTACTATGCAACAAAGAATGAGAAACACCAGTAAGAATTCAGTTTGTAAGAATCTACAAAGTTAGTAGAAAGGAGCAAACCACCTTAAGTGAAGATAGCAAGGTACTGTTTGTCGTAATGGAGTTTCAATGCCAGTCTATTCCATGTATGCATATATATGTATGTGTGTGTATTAAGCAGGTACTCAGTAAGAAATTACTCTGGTGGGGCTGTTCCTATTTTATTGATATTTATTTTAATTGTATATTCTTATATAAGGCATAGTAAAATAGAAATCGATAAGAACATGTTAACATATTAAGCAGGATGCCACATAGTATTGGTTTTTGCTTTTCTTTACTTCATTAAAAGATGGAGTTAGTCTATTAGTTATATAAACTGAAGGTTTTCTTTTGTTGCCGATATTTGGATTGCCAGAAGTGTAACCAATCCTAAGGAAGATAGGCGTAAACTTATGGAATTTAATTCTTTGAAGGGCAGTGCATCTGTACGAGTTTTCCAGGGCTGCCATCACAAATTACCACAAACCTGGTGGCTTAAAAGGACAGAAATGTATTCTCTAACAGTTCTGGCACTCAGAAATCTGAAATCAAGATGTCGACAGAGCTCTGCTCCCTCTGAAGGCTCTAATGGAGAATCATTTTTTTTTTTTTTTGCCTCTTCAGCTTCTGGTGGCTTTTGATATTCCTTCACTTGTGGCAGATGACTCCAATCTCTACCTCCATAAACAGACTACCTTTTTCTCTGCATGTCCCTCTGTCCTCTCCTCTATTTATAAGAACACGAGTTATTACATTGTAAATCCAAGATGATTTCATCTCAAGATCCTCAACTCATTACATTCACAAATACCCTATTTGCAAATAAGGCTTCATTCTGAGATTCTGGGAAAATATGAATTTGTGGGAGTGGGGTGACTCATCAACCCACTACATTCTCCTTCTCAATGTTGGGTCTTTGAAATTTCATTTATTGGTTTAATCGTAAGTCACAAGTATGTGAATGTGGTATAAAACCACCAGAAATATAATTTCTGAAAAAAATTAGGATCATTTTTTTTGTGAACTATTTCATCAAAACTATTATTTCTCATTATTTGCATGTTCATTTTTTTAAAGCCCCTTGAGATGCTAAAACATTTTAGCATATTTAAACATCTATATAACAAGGCTTTAAATGGCTACCTGGGATTCTGTACCATGTGTCAGAAGTATGCAACCAAATGCCCACTGCCTGTGCAAATGCAAATGCGTACAGTGAGCACCTCTTGGGCGTCAGGCCTGTGCTTAGACATGTAGGCTGACTGCAGCATCTTATTGTCATAATAGCAATACTATTAGAAAAAATGTGCTGCTGAAAATCCTTGGGGCTCAATGTCTGTGTGAATTTGTATAATTACTGCCTCAGGAAAAATTCCCAGATTTCTGGATTAAAGAGGAGTCACACTGTAAGGCTAAATTACCCTCCAAGTAGGTTTCACTAATTTATACTTAAACCCTTTTCCTGGGTTTAGCTTCCCAATAGCATCCTTCTCTCATTCCTGAACCCTCTGTAATCTGGCTTTGTGTGTGTGTGTGTGTAATTTTTTATTGTGAAATATAATATATATACAAAATTAAAACAACAATTTTTAAAGTACATTTTAACAAGTAGTGACAGAATAGATTTCAAAGTTTGGTATGGGTTGCCACTCCACATTTCTAGGTTTTTCCTTCTAGCTGCTCCAAAGCACTGGAAACTAAAAGAAATACCATTATAGTGATTCAGCATGCTCAAAGGTTTTGAAAACAACAATAGGAGGTATTAAATATTGTTGGGGCTGAGAGTTTTTTTTGTACAATTCTCTGTCAGCATTTTTTCCTATAACTTTCTAGGGAAAACTGAGATCAAGTTAAAAAAAAATGTTCATAGTTAAAACTGAATGATGATGGAGAATCAAATTTTTCTATTCTCTCACTCCTCACTTTTATTTTTGTCATGAATAAAATTTAATTTAAAGCACGTATTCAGATTATACCAAAAATTTTGAATTTGTAGATTTTACCCCTGAGACCCTAGCAAATAAAATAGCCTCCAAGGTCACTTCACATGCTTATATTGGTATTTTTCCCTGTTGTTGCATTATCTCTTCTTTCCATGGGTTGCACTCTCCAACTCCCCCCACCATACCAGTTATTTATGAATCCATGGATTTCTTCAATTTAGTAACTGAGTAGTCAGTCCTGAAAATGCCCTGTTCCATACCCTTAGGAATCTAGACTTTTAAGAAGTTTTATCAATTCTAACTCTTTAATATATATTCAATTTACTCATTTCTATCTCTCCTGCCCTCATTTTCACTTCTCATCTGCTCTTAGATCCTTAAGATCATCCTTATCTAATCTCTCAGATTTTATTACCCGTGCCCAGTTCTCCTCTATTCTTAATTATCTGCTGAATGCTCCTCTTGAAATACAAATCAAATTATTTCTTTACTCTGATCAAAATAGTCTCATTATTTTCCTTTATAAATAAGAATAAAAAATAAATTAATTAACATACTTGACACAGACCTGTCTCTTCCAGAACACTCTTATGTCTGGTTAATAATAAGAATTCAATAAACATATTTAATAAATATATTATATATGAACACATCAGTTTCTAATATACTATACAATTTACTAGCTTTTTTTTAAGCACATTTTATAATTGTACTATTATCTATAGTCCATACAATTTACATGTTCATGCTACAAATTATTTTTTATCTCGCTCCTACAAACAAAAATCAAGCTCCATGAGGAGGGAAAAATTGGGTAAATTTAGTCCTTTGACCTATCTCTGACCACCAATATGGCCTCAACTAAATCTCCAAATTTCACTTATCAATTAAATAATGGTAACTCAGTGGCTTCCTCTGTAAAATTAACATGTTGGAAGGATTAGTGACCTTCATGGCTGGAAGGTACAGTTTCTAAAAATGTTTTTGGAAAATTTGGGATGCTTGTCTGAGGTTGGTTGTTTGTTAAAGTGAAAGGGATGAACTACTGACATTTAAAGCATGAGCACCAGGTATTCGTATTATCTCACATGTTGTGTAGTTGTTCCTGATAAAGAATTTATGCCAAATACCACATGATTTTTGATGATCTCAGTACATATTTTTGTAGGTTTAAATTCTGTTTTTAATAATCTCAGGGTACAAGATTTCATTTTACATAAGCATAAGTATTTTACATAGTTTTGATATATGTTGCATTTCCAGAAATGAAACTATCATGATTATTGAGATTTAATTGTACTTTATTTTTTCCCAAGAACTGTTCACCATTTTGGCAAATTACAATACTGTGCAAAAAACTTTCATAGTATTTAAGTCACTAATATAATTCCCTTGGGTTGGTCTGCATTTCTAGCTGTCCCATTCATGATGAGTTCTATTTGTACGTATGCATGTATATGCTTTTATCTACTTGGCATTTACTTTAAAATGACAAATATGAAAAACTAGTGGCCATATATATACTATTTATTTGTTTAGTGCATCTTCAAAACTATTCATTGCAAATGGTGCTTTAGTTTCCTAGACTGCTCAATGCTAATGCCATGAAATGGGTCAAGTTAAAAAATGGGGAATCTATTCACTCACAATTATTGGGGTTGAGGAAATGCCAAATCAAGGCATCATCAAGGCAATGCTTTCTCTCCAAAATGTGAAAGTTTGGGGTTGCCTGCTGATGACCCTTGGCACTTGCCTTATGGCAAGTCAGATGGCAGCATCTCTTGGTCTAATTTCCTTCTCTTCCAGGTTCTGTTTCAGCTTCTTCTAGGTCTCTCTCTATCTGAATTTCATTCTCTCATAAAACTCTCCAGTAATAATATTAAGACCATCTTAACTGAGGTGGGTCACATCTTAAATGACGTAATCTTATCAAAAAGTCCTACTTAAAATGGATTCACACCCACAGGAATGGATTAAATTTAAGGATATGTTTTTTTTTCTGAAGCTCCAAACCACCACAAATAGATAAAAGCACTTGGATATTTTTGAGCACTTCCTGACCAATCACTTATTGAAATCTATGGTTTTACTATAAATTACTTTTCCTTTTTTTGATTCTTTTATATAAAAGTCAGGGTATTATCTTGATTTTTTGAGTTGTTATGTTCGTAGGTAGATTATAATACCTTATATTTCATTTTTTTTTTTTTTTGCATGGGCAGGCACCGGGTATCAAACCTGGTTTTCTGGCATGGCAGGTGAGAACTCTGCCTGCTGAGCCTCCATGGCCCGCCCTTTATTTCTTTTTAATATAAGGGTGTGTGGCAGCAGAATAAAGGCCTCTCAAAATGACCATGTCCTAATTTCCAGAACTGTTGAATATGTTACCTTCTGTGACAAAAGGGTCTTTGCTGATCTGATAACATTAAGGATATTGAGATGGGAAGATTATTCTGGATTTTCCAGGTGAGTCCAATCTAATCACAGAGGTCCTTAGGAATAAAAGACACAGAAAAGAGAGTTCAAGTCAGAGAAGCTGTGATGCTGGAAGCAGAAGAAGGAGTTATACAATTGCTGGCTTTGCAGAGGGAGCAAGGGGCCAAGAGCCAAGGGATGCAGGTGGTCTCTAAAAACTGGAAAAAGCAAACAAGCGGATTCTCCCTAGAGCTTCCTGAAGGCTTTTCACTCTCACTTAAAGCCCAACGAGACCCATTTCAGACTCTGCACTCCAGAACTGTAAGATTATAAACTTTCATGGTGTTATGCTACCAAGGTTGTGATAACTTGTTACAGCAGCAATAATATAGGAGGCATCACAAATTATTTTTTAAAACGGGTATTGGGTCTGATAGACCTGAGAATGATTAGGGTAGTTATATTCTAATACTGCTTTCAGTTTTATTTGTTTATTTAATTAGGCATATCAAAATCCTGACTAGCCAGTGTTTTATGGTGATGCATTGGCCATAGACGTTTTTATTGTCTTCTATTATCAGAACTTATCTAAAAGCTTCCCTTTCCACTAAGCTTTTCCTGACTTTCAAATGCTATTATCTCATCAAAAGCCCTACAATCAAATATGCGCCTTATAACTTTTTACACACATGCCTTTTATATATAGACAGAGAGATAGATATATATACAATATAAAATTAGATTACATAACTTTAGAAAGTAAAGGCTTTGTTCTACCTTTTGTTTTTGTGTCCTCCCAACCACAACTAATAAGGTGTCATATTCTTTATAGAATATATACTCAAAACTGTATGTTTATTCCTTGATTTATCACTCCTGAGTTTTTTGCTGTGGAGAATAAAAGCAAAATTTTGAAATATGATTATTTTGTATGAGGTTAATAGAAAATTATAAATAAATTTGTACTATTGAGGTCAAGACTGAAACATGTGTAACCCTAATTTTTTGGGTCTTACAAAAATGACCATTTTGCAGAGATAAAGACTGCAAACATTAAGCACAATATACACATCCTATAAAATATAGACTTGCATGAGACAAATACTTTTTTTTTTTTTTTTTTGCATGGGCAGGCACCGGGTAGTGAACCTTCAAATACTTTGATTTAATAAAATGTTTATCAAAGTCAGTCACTACTGGTATGATGTGGGTTAAGTTAAGCTTCTTTTTTCCATTAGCTGAATGTCCACTTAGGACAACACAGTCTCATGGAAACTCTGTCGTCAGGTAAATGTTCTGCATCTATGTAGTCCAATACAGTAGCCACAAGTGACTATTGGGTACTGGAAATATTGATGCTGTTTTCAAGGAACTGATTTTTTTAAAGGTATTTTAATGAATTCAAGTTCAAATTTAAGCACCTACATGTGGTTCCTACTCCTTTGAGGAACTTAGCAACTTGATTCATTTGCACTTCTATAATTATATTTAAGCACAGGCACCTAATTCAACACATAGAGGAATCCCAAACTATCTGCTAAGTAAAATAGCATGCAGACAATTGTCAAAAATAGTGAAGTAGGGTGGTGCACCAGTGACTGGGCAGTGCACAGGTGGCTCATTGGCAAAATTCTCGCCTGCTATGCTGGAGACCCGGGTTCATTTGCCAGAGTTGGCCCATGCCAAAAAAAAAAAGTAATGAAATATTGTTATATATAGTTTATGTTCTTTCAAAATAGGAGCCACTAAAATTTCTGAAAGCAAGCATCACGGTTACAGAAAATTGGTATTTATATTTTGTTTTTACGTAATAGCATTAAAAACACATGATATCCAAGGTTGAGATAAAAAATTCAATATTTTTACCATAAAATTCCTATCAAAATAACATCAAAACCAAAATAAATGCATCTGTCAATTACAGAGTTTTACTATTATTGTTTGGCTTTATTTTATATGCCCCCTGCTCTCCTAAATTGTAATAGTTTGGTATCATCTTCTCGATATTTGTAAAAATGATATTGGAACTTTATATTCAAGTGTGCAATTAGAACCAAAAGACAGATGTCAACTTCACTGAGTAAACTCTTAACCCTTCCCACAAGGCAGAGACATTATCTGTGACAATGTTTGACCTTCTCAGTGTCCGTAGATAGCACCGTTAGTTTGATGAAGTTATTTTCATTTACTGCTCTCCTGGTTTTTTTGCACCTCAATTTGTAATTCATCATTGATTTTAATTAACTTCGAACAACGCACAGAACCCAGTTGACAGAATCAAGAACTAACTAACAGCTGGGGAAACAAAGAAAAGGCGCAGCATGGCAGAACCTTAGAAGGGATGAAATGACACATGAAGAGTACTTTAAGGAAGAGGGAGTTCATGTTATGGAACAATATTTTGGTATTTGTTTTGAAGCAGGAAAGCTTTTGTGATCAAAATCCAGATGTAACTGTTTGACTGCCCTGGGAAATGCAGGCAACACTGACTAGTAATCACAGCATGTTGTTCAGATTTTAAAAGTAATCACATAAATTGGCCGAAAATGTTTTCAGCTCATTGTATGCAGAGACACAATGATAAAAAGGCAATCAGGCATTCTAAATTTTATGTTTGCTTTATACTTTGAATCATATGTGTGCTTTATCTTTTGAATCATTTACAGCTTATCTTCCCTGAAATCCACACCACAGACTTCATGACTCTATCCCTAATTATTATGATTTTAAGATACACAAAAAAGCCAAGTAATTTCCTTGAGTTCAAAGAGATATTTGATAACAGATGTAGAATTTCAACTTAGAAAAAGCTATTACCCTTTACAAAAGAAGCTAACTTTTGATGTTTGAATTTTAGAAGGATTATATGTAAAAAACAAATCAATGACAACATTTTTATCTACAAGAGTCAGAAAATTCAATTTGGGTGCATACAGCAAAACTATTCACTTTGATCTTCTTTCCAAGAACTAATAACTAATTCCCTTCACCTTCGCAACCACCATCCACGATAACAAAATACAAACATCGACCTTGTTGCGGAACTCTTTGCCAATAAAAGAACTATTTTCATCTTTGTTTTATTACTGTCATAGTAAAAGATTTCCACATATGATTGACTTCCAGAGAGAAGCAATAATAGTTATCACATTATGAATCCAGGCTGTCAGAATTCAAACCATGCTTCTGCCATTTGCGGTTACTATGACCTTGGACAATTACTTAACCTCCTGGCCCCTCATTTTTCTTATCTCTAATAGCGCAATGGGGTAATAATACTATTTGTCTTATAGCATTGAGGAAGATTCAGCCAGTTTAAATATGTACAGTATTTAGAATAGCACCTAGTAAAGAGCGAGAATTATGGCACAAACATTTTTATTACTATCACTACCACTTCTACTACTGTGGAGAAAAGAGTTCCAGTCCACATTCTGTTAATTATTAGTGAAAATACCTTTTAAACAGAATTGCAAGCATTTTCTCAGATGACACTTTTCTAGGTCTTCCACCCTCCCTCTGTAGTAGCTATAAAAGTGTGAAGACGATAGAAAGGAATGTTCTAAGCATTTTACATGCATGAAATAATATGCCTTTCCTTAGTTCCTTTAATAATGCATGGCTTACATATTATCCTCTTTTTTCCAAATGTGGATAACAAGTTTCATAAAGTTTGGATGAGTTAGTGGAAAACATATGATTTTATGGCTCCAGATGTGATGATTCCCTCACCATTTCAGGTTGCCAGTGGACGTGAATTTTCGAGGGTCTGTCTTCAAGGGTCCATTAAGCAGCTCATCTTAAGCAGGTAATGATATCCAGCTGGTCCTCTCTTGTGTCTGAAAAAAAGAAGGTAAAAGTAAGTGAAATATTTTTTAAATTATTAAAAAAATTTAGATGCATGTCAGTGTGAATTTCAGTGAATACTCTATTGTCAGCAGTGTGCCTTCCCAGCTGAGAGAGGTGTTCCAGATGCCAGCTGCTTTTCCTCTGAGAAGGTATCCTATTGGCACCTTAATTTGAACATTTTCAGGGCCTTAAAACATCAAACTTGTAACTTAATAAATCCCCTTTATAAAAGCCAATCCATTTCTGGTATATTGCATTCTGGTGGCATTAGCAAACTCAAACACCCTGATACATGTCAATGTGCTATTTTTAGTATGCAGAAATGAAAATAAAGGTTCATACCCAAACACTTTACACCAGATGTGTTGCAGTAAAGGGCATTTTAGATTTTAAAAAGGAAGTTCAGTGAAGAAAACATAGTTTACTTAACATTTCTAGAATCATCTGTGTAAGTACCTCATTAAAAAATATGAATATTTCAGCACTGAAGATAAATGCCATAAATAAAGACAGTTTATGTGCTTATATCAATTCAGTTCAGCTTTGAATTGATACAGTGCTCATACATACATACAGGCATGTATGCAGCACAACTAACTCCTGCCTGCCATGCCTGAACAATGGTGACCATTGCTCATTTGTAAAAATAACTTGCTCCCCAGTCTACTTGAAGACTTGGGGCTTTACAAAAGGCACTCTTTTATGCCTATCTGCTGTCCTTTGCACAGAGAAGGAAAATTAGGCTGACTTATGTTAACAATCTTTATAACATATACCCAGTCTCACATATATGAATAGTAGAATAATTCTTCCCCATATTTTGTTTTCCTAGTTTCGTTCAAGTACTTCACAGATTTCTACTCAAATAAAATCTGCATAAACCTTAGTGTCTCATCTGCCGACTGAAATTCAGAGGATTGTAATGGAAACTGAGGTCAAGAGCTCATGTGTCTTTGGCACCCTACTGAGGGGATCCAAGCACAGAGCAACCTTTGAAGTCTCTGTGGGTCTCGATGCTCTGATCAGCACCATGGGAGGTGCTAAATGAGATGCGAGTGGGCCGCAAGGATGCCTTTAACAGGTGTGATTATGATTCAGAGAAGAAAGCATTGGTTACATGTCCCTAAAGTAAAGCTGAACAATTAAACAGAATGCTGGCTGAAAAGCATTAAGTACGGACAGAACAGACCTGATACATATGAGATCAGAAACAGAAACAGTTTATCTTTCAATATAAATTTAAAATACCTCTGAAACTCAAATACTTTGCTAGGCTCAAGGATCAGGTCAGCCGCCATGTTTAGTAGTAAATCAAGTCCCTGACAACTCAAAAAAAAAAAAAACAGTAAAAAATTCTCCCTCAAGGAAGATATTACAGATATTTTTTTTCTTGAGTACTAAATCCCATATTTTAATGATAGTAAACCAAATCGTGTGCTCAAACTCTGGAGCCAAGAGTGAAATCAGCCTCCTCAAAACAAATGGGTCCTCAGTGGAAATGAGAGCTGTCGGGAAGAGGTCAAGAGGAATGGATGCTAGGGCAGCAAGCAAAGCTGTCATGCCCAGGATGTCATTTAATATCAATCCACATCCTGCTTCTCAAACATAGATTCTAAATAATAAATGTTTGCATGAAACATATTGGCTGCCTCTGTGGTAAATTGAACCATGTGCCCCCTCAAAAGATAAATATGGATAGACTATAAAACATTTAGTGGATAAAATATCAAAACAACATTACATTAAAATCCAGATCATGTTACCCAAAGAGTTAAGTCTTTTTCAAAAAAATTACGTTCAAGAAAGAAAAAGTATTACTGTAATAAAATTTAATCTGAGGCTTGGAATTCATCAAAATGGACCACATAAACGTGATATTTTGTAAATTACTTTGTGAAATCAAAAAGTTTAATTAATGACTGTTCTAGTTTGCTAGCTGCTGGAATGCAACACACCAGAGACAGATTGGCTTTCAATAAAAGGGGATCTATTTAGTTAACATATAGTTCTTCAGAGGAAAGGCAGCTAACTTTCGACTAAGGTTCTTTCTTATGTGGGAAGGCACAAAGCGATCTCTGCTGGCCTTCTCTCCGGGCATCTGGGTTCCAACATCTTTCCCCTGGGTGATTCCTTTCTGCATCTCCAAAGGCCTGGGCTGAGCTGTGAGTGCTGAGATGAGGTATGCTGAACTGCTTGGGCTGTGCTACACTGTGCTCTCTCATTTAAGCACCAGTCAATTAACTCAAACATCATTCATTGCAGCAGGCACGCCTCCTAGCTGACTGCAGATGTAGTCAGGAACAGATGAGGTTCACATGCCATTGGCTCATGTCCACAGCAACATAACTACGCATTTCACCTGGCCAAGTTGACAACTGAATCTGACTACCACAATGACATACTTGTTTCCTAGGGCAATTGTAACAAATACCACAAACTGGGTAGCTGAAAACAATAGAAATGTATGGTCTCACAGTTTGGAGGAGCTGCAGATTTATTACTTGCTTCTTCCAGTTTCTCAAGGCTATGGGCACTTCATGTGGCTGCCTCATTGGCACTTTTTGCCCTGGTCTTCTGATGGCCTTGCCATCTCTTTCTCTGTCCTCGTAAGTGTTCCAGGGAATAGGACAAAAGCCTATATTCTGGGGGCCACCATTCAGTCCACTACAGCAAAAAGTTTGATTAATGATTATCCAAGTCAGTTCTTCTTAGAAGTGTTAGCTAATCCTGTGCAAACTCAAGTAGATGATTAGTCACCAAAAAAATAAGGAAAGTATATTAGGTTACACACTCTATTGCTTGACTTTTTTGGGGGTGTGTGCATGGTCCAGGAATCGAACCTGGATCTCCAGCATGCAAGGCAAGCATTCTCCCACTGAACCACCTGTGCACCCCCTCTACTGCTTGACTTTTTAAACATTTTATTCTGATTTATCAGTTCCAATATTTGCCAAATTTATTTCCTATAATAAATATACAAGCCCAATGCTAACTGCTCTAGCCACACTGAGCTCCATGTTACAGAGGCATTGCTTATGAATTTGCCTACTGTTCTTATAAATAAATGCTCAAGGAAACCAAAGCCAAATTGTAATCCAGAGACACTGTTCAACTTATCTTTTTCTGCTAGCATTCATTATAACAGAAACACTATCTCTTGTTGCATGCATGGATGCATTTCTGTTGGGCTTATCCCTAGGTATGACATTTTGGTTCAAAATGTATGCAAATGCTCAGATCTAGCAAGTAAAACTAAACTTTTTTTCTAATTGGGTTGTACAGTTGTATACTTCCACTGGCAAAGTATGAGAGATCTAGTCCTCAATATCATTACCAATTTGGTATTATCAGGCTAACCACACTGGTACAGCTCTAAAATGTTGGGAGGGTTTTCCCTAAGCATCCACTTGTTCATTTTTATAATGAAAATTTCAAAATTGCATCATGTCAAAATACTTTGCAGTATTTGGCACAAGAAAATGATTCCATAATCATTAATCATAATTATGAGAGAATTCTGAGTAAAAATATCCAAACCATCATTCCCAAGTAGTATTCCCTACCCAGTGGTGGTCTCTTACATTATGGATGTTTAACAGTTAATATATTCATTTGAATTCTCTGTAAAGTCAAAATGAGGAAACAAAAATATCCTTATTCAATTAAAAAAATAGATGTGAAGCTTTAAGTTGAGGCATCACCTAGACACAGAGATAATATTTCAGATAAAAGGTAACTCTCTAAGTAATAAAATCATTATCACTAGTGTCTTGCAATGGAAGTATCACAGTGGACCACGTGACATGTGGCATAAGCCTTGAAGGTCTGGAAGTATTTTTTGCAGTGGTATGTCAGAGAAGGTTTTCCTTTTAGAAGAACAGGGCATTTTAATGGGGACGTATCAGGATGACTTGCCTGACTAGAAGAGGTAAACAGAATTGCTGAGCAGATGGAATTAAATTTGGATTGAGTAACAGGATCTGGGTTAGAGTGCATTCACAAGTACCCCTCATAGGAATATAATTTCTCCACTTGGAGAATTTTTTCTGGAAATAGAACAAGGAAGTTTCTCTCCAAATAGTCAAGTAAATGGAGAAATAGCAACTTATCAATTATGTCAAAAACATACAAAACTGTGTAAAATATGTATATAATCATCCAAACTATTAAACAGGGATTTTTTCATACTCATCTATCTCATTCTATTGATATCATGATTTAATTCCTACGAGCAAATCATTTTCAGACTCTGTGCTGGTTTGAAGCTGTCATGTACCCCTGAAGAGGCCATAATACAAGGTGGTTCTTTATCCTTAACTAGAGTCCTTTATGAAGCTAAAAGACAGAAGCTCAGAGAAAGAGACACTGAGAGAGAGGTCTTTGAGAGAAACATACCAGAGATGCTGTTTTAGTTTGTGAAAGCTGCTTGAATGCAATATACCAGTAACAGAATGGCTTTTTAAAAAGGAATTTATTAAGTTGCAAGTTTACAGTTCTAAGGCTGTGCAAGTGTCTAAATTGAGGCACCAATAAGAGGTTACCTTCACTTAAGAAAGGTTGATGGGCCTGGCACACCTCTGTCAGCTGGGAAGGCACATGGCAATGTCTGCCGACTTTCTTTCCTCATTTCATAGGGCTTCCTTAGGGATGTTTTCTTTCTGCATCTTCAGAGCTCTCTGGTTGTGTGGGCTCTGTCAGCACATAAGTTTTATCCCTCTTAGAGGACTCCAGTAAACAACCCCACCTTGAAAGGGTGGAGAGATAGCTCCATGGAAACCACCTAATCAAAAGTTACCACCCACAGTTGGGTGGTTTACATCTCCACGGATAATCAAAAAGATACCATCTGGCAATACTGAATGAGGATTAAAGAACATGGCTTTTCTGGGGTATGTAAGCACAGATGCTAAAAGAGGACTCACAGAAGCTCAGATGGGAGGCCACTGGAACAAGAGCTGAAGGCCACTGAACTTGGGAGTGAAGGACCAGCAGTCCCAGCCATGTGCCTTTCCATGTGACAGCAGTGTTCCAAATGCCAGCAGCCTTTCTGCAAAGCCCAGATATCATCCTGTTGATGCCTTAATCTGGACATTTTTCTGGCCTAAGAAACTGTAAATTGTAAATTAATAAATCCCCATTGTAAAAACCAACCCATTTCTGGTATGTTACATTCCAGCAACTTGAGTAAACCAAAACATATTTTGCTACTAAGAGTGGAGTTCTGCAATTTGCAAATATCTAAAAATGTTAGAATGGCTTTATGAAAGGATAAGGGGAAGATTCAGGAAAATTGTGAGGCGCTTGGTAGAAAACACCTAGATTGCTTTGAAGAGACTGTTGGTTGAAACATGGATGATGAAGGTACCTCTGATAGGGCTTTAGACAAAAAAATTATGGTTGTGTAATTGCCAACTGGAAGAAAAGTGACCCTTGTTTTAGAGTAGCAGAGAATTTGGCGAAATTGAGTCCTGATGTCAGATAGAAGGGAGAATTTGAAAGTGATAAGCTGGAATAGTTAACCAAAGAGATTTCCAGATTAAGTGTGGGAAGTGCAGCCTGAGTTTTCCTTACAGCTTATAGTAAAATGTGAGAGGAAAGGGATAACCTGAGAACTGAACTCTTGGATACAAAGAAAACAGAAATTGATAATTTGGAAAATTCCGAGCTTTTGAAAATGAGTCCCCAGAGAATAGTGCCCCATGTGAGATTTAACTGAACATGGCAGAACAAGTCAGCCATTTCATATGTGTGAGGCTTGGAGATGGAATTATCCAGAAAGGATCTGTAGAAAGTCCTCTTATTTGATTGTTGAGATCCCTGTGTGCTGCGTGAAAAAACGACAAGTTTGTTGCAAGATCTGTATGAACGGAACCACTACCAATCTAGACTAAACAGACAGAAAAAGGGACATTTTGAAGGAGAAATAACTTTAAAGGCAGTACCATGGAAACTGAGGTCTTGAGCAAAGAAACCTCTGGCCAGGAGAGCAGACCCACCCATGCACACGGAAAGGGTGAGTTTGCTCCTGAGTTTGCAGAGGGCAGCCTTTCTCCTCATGATCAGGAAGATCGTTGCTTTCCCAGGCCTCAGAAAAGGTGCAGAACATTCCTCAGGGATTGAGGAGAGCTTGGTCATGACCCCATTGTTCATATAGGGGTAAGCCTGTGCCCTGGAGATGGCAGAGAGTCTGGCCACAGCCCCAGTGCTTGAAGAGGGATGAACAGAGAGCATGGCCATCTCCTCAATGTTTGGGGATGTTGGAGCCCTTACCTCAGTGCCTGGAGAGAGCAGGGCTGCTGCACAAGCCCTCAGAAAAGATGGGATTGACACTCTTTCAAGTTTTGAAGATAAAATGACTTTCTGTGGAGGCCTCTCAGAATTTGGAATCTAATGGAATTCAGCTTGCAGGTTTTTGGACCTATTTGAGTCCAATGACCCCTGTTTTCCTTTCAATTTCTTCCTGTGGCAATTTGAATTTTTATCCTATGGCTGTCCACCTTTGTGTATGGGGAGCAAATACACTCGTTCTAGGTTTCACATATCCACAGCCTGAGGGGTATTTTGCCTTAGGACAGATCACACCTCAAACTGATTTTGATGAGACTATGTACTTAATATTGCTACTGAGATGATTTAAGACTTTTGCGATATTGTGATGGAATGAATGTATTTTGTATGTGGAAAAGAACATATCTTTTCGGGGTCTACAGTGTGCAGTGTGCAGGTTTGTGCCTCAGAAAAGGCCATGTTCTTTTAATCCATTCTTGTGGGGGCAGACCTATTATGGGTGGGGCCTTTTCATTAGGTTGTTTCAAGTGAAGTATAACCCACCCAATTCTAGTGGGTCTTAATCTTTTACTGGAGTCCTTTATAAGGTTAAAAATCAGTAGCTCAGAGAGAGAAGCACTGAGAGAGAATTTGGAGAGAAACACCCCAGAGATGCTGAGGGAATCCAAAGAAACAGATAAGGCCGATGGAACCAAGAGTTGAAAGACCAACAGACACCAGCCATGTGCCTTCCCATGTTGCAAAGGGGTCCCAGATGCTGGCGGCCTTTCTACAAAATCCAGGTATCACCCTGTTGATGCTTTAATTGGGGCATTGTTATGTTCTAAGAACCATAAAATCTAAGTTAATAAATCCCCATTGTAAAAGCCAATCCATTTCTGGTATATTTGCATTCTGGAAGCTCTACCAAACCAAAACAGGCTCTTCTCAGCCCCTGACAATTATGGGGACTAAATACACATGGACTCAGCCAGAATTAGGAAATATGCTCTGAAGTGATTCACTTGCTACTTGAATCTTTTCTCGCAGGTGACACTGTTTGCTCTAAGACTGCTGGGTGTTGTTTCAGTTAACATTTTCATTTTACCACCTGTTAAATCCACTAAAATATCAACTCACCACCTCAGGGGATACTTGTAACATGGAGGAGATGACAGCAGAATCTACTACATGTTTAATTTCATTTGAAATTAATGATAAACAGAGCTAGACTAATTTCGCAGTGATGACCTACACATCTTCCACGCAGCCTAAAAGTGTGTAGGGTCCCCATGAAAGAATTCAGTCGTGATGTCTGTTTTAAATCAGTCACAACCAAACCCACCAAACCAACATGTAAACCACGCCATTTCAACAATACCATACCATTCACCGAATCAAACTGAGTCAGCACACAGAATCGCATACTTGAAGAAAGTTTGAGAAATACAGGACTTTTGTTAGTGCCCAGGCAGAGTTTCAGAATCTGAAAAGCATTTGTATCCCATGACAGATGTATTAGTTTCTTTTTTTTGATTAATTCAAAAAACAGCTATCTACCTTCCTCAATCTTCCAATACAATGAATCGTCATATGTGATGTTGACAATGATATGAAAATGAATATTAAATATAAGGCAGAAAATACAAATCACTGCATTTCTAGCTTATAAGGTGTTCTAGTTTGCTAGCTGCCGGAACACAACACACCAGAGACAGATTGGCTTTAATAAAAGGGGATTTATTTTGCTGGTTCTTCAGAGGAAAGGCAGCTAACTTTCCACTGAGGTTCTTTCTTACGTGGAAGGCACAGGATGATCTCTGCTGCTCTTCTCTCCAGGCCCCTGGGTTCCAACAACTTTCCCCGGGGTGATTTCCTTCTGCATCTCCAAAGGCCTGGGATGAGCTGCTAGTGCTGAGATGAGGAATGCCGAGCTGCTTAGGCTGTGCTACATTGTGCTCTCTCATTTAAGCACCAACCAATTAAGTCAAATGTCCTTCATTGTAGCAGACACGCCTCCTAGCCGACTGCAGATGTAATCAGCAACAGATGAGGTTCACGTACAATTGGCTCAAGTCCACAGCAACAGAACTAGGTGCCTTCACCTGGCCAAGTTGACGACTGAATCTAACTACCACATAAGGATATAAATTCAGCTTAAAAAAGTAATAACATGAACATAAATAAACATTAACAAAGTCAGGGTCAATCTTCTTTGCCTCTCACAGCAGTGTGATATTTGGAAATCTCCAAATTCAATATCAATTCTAAGCCTTGATATGCACATCACTACAATGATATCCATTTCATTTGTCTCAAAGTGATGCTTTAAGAATTAAATACATTATTTAAAAATATAGTCTCATAAAAATATGAATATATATGCATATGTTATGTGAATGCCAGTGTGTATTACACACACCCAAACATTTTACTTAAATCTTTTGCAGTTTTGAAGGACTATACCAATTTTACTGTGCAAACTTTTCTGTCACCTCCAGACGGTTCAACTACAGTGATGATTTGCAGTTTAGACAGTAGATTTTTATAAGGAATTATTGTAATAATAATGCAAAATAATGCCATTAAGAGGACAAATAACATGCATTTCAATTATATGTACTTCACATATGTAACAATCATACTCTGAATAATAAATTCATGCTATTTTAAGCATTGTTGAATTCATAGTAATTTCATTTCATTGCCAAGAACATGTGTAAAAATCTTGTTCTTTATAAATAAAATTAATTCTAAATAGAAATTCTTCTATTTGTAAACAAAATTGAGAATCATTGATCTGGTTAATTTATCTTAAAAATTTTAAATGCAGTTCTTATTATATTGAATAATTCAAGGTAACTTAAAAGCTGAATTGAACCTTTATTTTGGTTAAATCAAGGGGCTGAAACAAATATTCTTAGTGGGTATGGACATTAAGCAACAATCTCTCATTGTCAGTTTTGTCACTTTTCTTCTTCTAGTCGCTATCTCCTAGTCTCAGACTATCTTCTAGTCTCTCAGAAGTTCTCGTATTTATAAGGCATTCATATTTCTTGAAATTAATTGGTGTAAATTCAGTTCCTTTACAAAAGACAAATGTAATGGTCACCTCCTTAGCAAAGTCTATGTATCCAATTTGTAAATATTGGTTTATTGTGCTTGCTTGTGTTTTTTTTTTTCTACCTCCCTTGCCAGATTGAGAAGGAACCAAGCTTTTTAAATTCAATAATGCAATATTAGCCACTGGTGTGATGAAGATTTGTTGATGAACAGTCCATTATTAATTGGTTGACACATACCACACACACAACATTGAACTTCATCCTCTAGAACTAAAAATTTTTCAACTTTAATCAATGGTTCTTAGGCAACTTAATAAGAGGAGTAAAAAAGGGCTCTCTATATAATGGATATTAGATTTAAGAATGTTTGCATGCAGTGTGGTATACTAATGTTATTGCTAGCTTGCAAGCTCTTTGAAACTTGCTTTTTTGTAAGTAAAACTTGAGTTTGATTTCTAAATGTGAAGCTATAGTAAGGATTCTTAATACACGAAAATGACTATCTTTGTACATATACCTATTAATATAAGATACACTACAAATAACAAGAACTTTCTTTATGAACAAAGGTACTAATTACTTTTTACTTTTTTGTTAAAAAAATTTTTACAAAATCAATCTAAAACCCTTATAAAGGAAGAGATCCTTGGTTAATAATCAGCATGCTTTTTCTAAAGAACATTTCTGTTAGTATCAGGGAACCAAAAAAAAAAGAAAATAGAAGAGATGGAATAGATATCTTTGGAATAGTAGAGAGGTTTAAAAGACATTTGAATTATTATAACAGTTTTTCTGTCTGGTTCTTAAATGTCAGGGAAAATTCAGCTCTCATTTGGTGAGGGTGCTGAGTAAGCATCTGGACCAGTGTCTTGCCACAGGAAGCATATGATGTCTTTCTCTTTCTTCGGCATATCAAATCAACCTGCTCTGCTTGTCTTCCATATTCTTCACAGATGGCCATACACTTCTTATTCCAACTTCTCTTTCTGAATGATGAACATTTCCCCATTTGGTCTCCTTACCCACTGTGCACCATGCAAATTCCTAGCACTGTAGGCCTCTTTTCCAGCTCTTCTAACAATTTGGTCTCACAATAATAAAGTCGTGGGGTCTGGAAGTACTCTACTAGGATGCAAACACTAGTACAGACGGATTAGATAAACTCTGATAGCATGTCTGGTTTATGATATCCATGTAGAATTCTCTAAATTCTGAAGCTGTGAATTCAGTCAGTTTTATATAACAGTAGAATGACTAGTGATTTCGAATGAAAGGTTCAGATAATAATTTAAGGTATGCATATGTTCATTTCTGTCTTTAAGAATTTTATTTTTTTCAAAATATTCATAATTCATGTTTCCATATATATAGCAATCATTCATTCATTCAATGAATATTTTCTGAGATACTGTTCTGTAGCTCTCACTATTTTAGGCACTGGGAATTTAGGAGCAGAAGACAGAGTTCCAGATCACATGTAGATAAGCTACACAAAGTGAACTATTCATAAATCAAAATCATGAATGCCTATCATCTACACATATGTGGATTTATTATAAATAAATGTGCAAATATAATTCACAAACAGCTCAGGGCAAATGTGCCTTAGAGTAAGGCTCGTTCTTAACTGTATTCCTAAAATCTTTATATAATGAATTTTTTAACTAATTTCTTTTCAGATATGATTTGAATGTCCTTGCTTGTATTTCATATTGTTATTGAAGATAATTGGGAATAAATGTATAGCAGCTCTGTTGAGCCTGTTCACCTGTAGTGGCATTCTTTGTTATTTTTTTCAGTTGTTTATTTTTGGAAATTTTAATCTGCTTTTCCATTTGGTGAGAGACAGGAAACAAAGATAATACACTTGATAAATCCCCTGAATTTGGCACAAATATACTGCAACACGTTAAAATCTCATGAAAATAAAAACAGAGGTGTATGCCATGAACATCAATTAGGTGCTCGTTCCATTACGAGGTCACCTGCAGCAGAAGCCACCTGACAATGAATTGTGCAAGGGCACATTTCCATCTGCGAATTAAATGCCCTAATCCCTTCCTCATTCTTAGAGGAAAATTAAGTGTAACAGCAGTTCTATTGTCTCTTTCTGTGACTCATTGGAGCATTATTTAAATTAGAGATCACTGCTCCAGACCATTTAATTATTTATTGTTTTACAATTACTAAGTTTTAACTCTATTGACATGATATCTGTATCTGTAGGAGTTTGTGCCTACAATGTAAATAGCTGCAAATGCAAGATACGATAAACAGGTAGGTTTCACAGCCTTTTTTTTTTTTACTGCTGATATCTAAAATCTTCAGGAATTCACAACCTTTTTTTTTTTACTGCTGATATCTAAAATTTTCAGGAATTCAAAACCTTTTTTTTTTACTGCTGATATCTAAAATCTTCAGGATTTAAATGATAGACTATTGTGTGCCAAAACAGTCTACTTTGAAAAATGTAATATAAAGTAAATAAATCCAGTTCAAAAATGAACTCTAATCTGTTTCTAAGTCTGCCCTTAGTTGTTTGAATTTAGGGCTTTTAACTGCTCTGTGAATAACCTTCATAGTCTGTTAAGTTATTGAGTGTAAATTGTTAATTTCTAATTCCTTGTCATGATTTGGGATTGAAAAGAAAGATAAATAGGAAGACATGATATTCTACTGACATTTGAATTTTATTATCAACTGAAATGTGTCTACTCTCGGTGATTACCTTAGCGACAGCAATGATATTAGTAAGCAATTACACATTTTCAATACATATAAACTATATAGATACTGGAAATTAATTTGAATTACTCAGGTTAAGATCATTTATATTAAATAAACAACTGTTTTAAATAATTAATAATATGAACGTTTAAAATTATGCACAATTACCTCCTTTATTTCTATTTTGAAAAATACCTATTAAAAATAAGACACTTTGTTCCCATGTTCCAATCAATTTTCAATGAAAAAAGAGATAGATATGTTCCTACATAAATTCACATATACATATATGCATATTCAGCATATTATAAGCTCAATTTTAAAGATTTATGAAAGATATGAAAGAAATATGCTCTGATTTCAACACTGGTTACTTCTATATGATAGATTGAGGGTGAATGTTCCTACATCTCAATTATTTTCTGCACTTTAAAAATTCACTGAGTATGAATTATTTTGATAACATGAAGCAAAAGGGGAAAAGATTAATTAACCAATATGGCCATTTAATAGAGATAAAAATTCATCTAACAAAGCTTTATTTAAATATAGACTTCTTAATACTTAATTCCAAAAGTAGGAACTATAACTCTATTTAAAGAGGTGCAATTTGTCAATATTTAATTTAGCAGTACATAAAATTGGTTTCAAATATAAATACATGAACAATTGTCTTTCTTAGTGCACAGCTTTCTCCCATACCATTTCATGAATATAAAGCAAGACTTAAACTTTGAATGCCTTCTGTGACCAGGCTGAATTTGTAAATGTATGGAACAGCTAAGTTAACATAAAATGGAATTGTGGGGATTTTGGAAAAACGGGGAGCACTTTACCAGCCTAAAGACAATTTTTCAAATTGTCTAAACTCTACTAGCCAAAGGAAGCATGTTCATGGGTAGAGCTCAGATCATAGGATAAAATTTGCAGTCAGTGATTATAAACTAAACAATTTTTACTAACAAGAAATAATGAGTATAAAAATGCTAAATATAGGTAAATAAATTTCACCATTGCCATACTATAAAATTAGCCAAAATAGAGAAAAGTAGATATAAATAAATGTACTAATGGTCAAAAGCAGGGATGCCACACACACACACATATTTTCATGGTAAATCTAGAAAATATTTTTATAAACCTTAATTATAGGAGTGTATGGGAAATGATGTTGTTAGCTAAAAATGATTCACTGAAGTTTGGTAAAGATGTTGTCCAGAGGTACATTAACACCGGGCAAACTAGATTTATTTGTATTCCCATGTGGCAACAGGCACTGATTCCCTTCATTGTTATTGAGGCATGCCTCATTTTATTGCACTCCACTTTATTGTACTTCACAGATATTGTGTTTTTTTACAAATTAAAGTTTTGTGGCAACCCTGCTTTGAGCAAGTCTGTCAGAGCCACTTTTCCGGTAACATGTGCTCACTTTGTGTGTCCCATTGTAGCAGGCAGGCATCCCCCTCTTTTTGGTTCAGCTGTGCTCTCTGTGGAAAATCCCCAAACCCCCTCTCCTTGCAGACAAGCGAGATAAGACACATTCCTGGGATAAAACCCCCTCTCCTAGCCTTCAGGAACTGGTGAAGATGCATGTAGTCAAGATTAGACATTCCTGGGATGGGGGGCCCTCAACCGTTCAGCTTTGGGCCATTCTCAACTTAAATCAGCAAATTGTTTACCTTGTCTTTAACATGTCAGTCTATAAAAGCTAAGGTTGCCTTTTGTACGGGGCTCAGACTTTCAGTGGCTACTGGGCTGAGCCCTATGGCCATAGAAAATAAAACCTGCTTCCCAAAACTACAGATCCTTAGTCTCAGCCTGTTCTAACTTCGCGGAACATTCCTGGAGGCCTGCAGCCTCATTCCTGGTTGTCGTGCCACAACATTTTGGTAATTCTAGACATATTCTAAACGTTTTCGTTATTGCTATATCTGTCATGGTGATATCTGACCAATGATCTTCTGTGTCACTACTGCAATTGTTTAGGGGCTCCACAAGCCCACCCATAAAAGATGACGAATTAATTGCTGAATGCTGTCAGTGTTCTGACCGCCAGCCAGCTGTTCCCCCACCTCTCCCTCTCTTCAGCCCTCCTAGTCCCTGAGACAATATTGAAATTAGGTCAACCAGAACCCTACAATAGTCGCTAAGTATTCAAGAGAAAGGAAGTGTCGTACATCGCTCACTTTAAATCAAAAGCTGGAAATGAGGCAGGTTGAAAGCTGAGAAAGTTCCTCAAAAGCTCACACTTGTACGGTGAGATGAATGCACTCAATTTGTGAATGCAAAGGAAAAGTTCTGGAAGGAAAGTAAGAGTGCTACTCCAGCGAACATATAAATGATAAGAAAGTGAAACAAGCTTATTGCTGATATGGGGAAAGTGTTAATGATCTGAATAGAAGATCAAACCAGCAGCCACATTCCTTTAAGCCAAAGAGAGAGGCCCTAATTTTCCTCAGTTCTATGAAGATTAAGAGAGTTGAAGAAAAGTTTGAAGGTGGCAGAGGTTGGTTCATGAGGTTTAAGGAAAGAAGCCATCTCCATAACATAAAATGCAAGGCGAAGAAGCAATGCTGATATAGAAGCTGCAGTAAATTATCCAGAACATCTTAGCTAGGATAATGCATGGTGGTGACTATGCGAAACAGCAGATTTCCAATGTAACTGAAACAGCCTTATACAGTATTGAAAGATGTTATCCAAGATTTTCATAGCTAGAGAGAAGTCAATGCCTGGCTTCAAAGCATCAAAGGACAGGCTGACTCTCTTTAAGCCAATGCTCATTTACCATTCTGAAAATCATAGGGCACTTATGAATTATGCTAACTCTACTCTGTCTGTGCTCTATAAATGAAACAGCAAAGCCTGGGTGACAGCACATCTGTTTATAACATGGCTTACTGAATATTTTAGGCCATTGTTGAGCTGTAGTGCTAAGAAAAAAAAGTTCCTTTCGAAATATCACTGCTCATTGACAATGTACCGAGTCACCCAAGAGTGCTAATGGAAATGTACAATGAGATGAATGTTGTTTTCATGTCTGCTAATACAGTATACATTCTGAAGCCCATAGATCAAGGAGAAATTTTGACTTCCAAGTCTTATTAAGAAATAGATTTTATAACACTATGACTGCCATAGATAGTGATTCTTCTGATGGATCTGCACAAAGTAAATTGAAAAACTTTGGGAAAATATTCACCATTCTAGATGTTATCAAGAACATTTGTGATTCATGAGGGGATGTCAAAATATTAATATTAATAAGTATTGGAAGAAGTTGATTCCAAACCTCACAGATGACTTTGAGGGACTCAAGATTTCAGTAGGGGGAGTAAATGCAGATGCAGTACAAAGAGCAAGAGAACTAAAATTAGAATTGGAGCCTGAAGATATGACTGAATTGCAGCAAACTTGTGATCAAACTTGAAAGGATAAGGATATGCTTCTAATGGATGAGCAAAGAAGATGGTTTCTTGATATGGAAACTATTCCTGGTAAAGTTGTTGTGAACACTGTTGAAATAACAAAAAAGATATAGAATATTACATCAACTTAGTTGATAAAACAACAAGAGGGTTTGAGAGGATTGACTCCAACTTCGGAAGAAGTTTTACTGTGGATAAAATGCTATCAAGCAGCATCAAATGCTACCAAGAAATCTTTCATGATAGGACGAGTCAACGGATACAGCATACTCCATTGTCGTCCTATTTTAAGAAGTTGTCATAGCCACCCAACCTTCAGAAACCACCACTCTGATCAGTCAGTCATCAACACTGAAGCACAAACATTCACCAGCAAAAAGATTATGACTTGCTGAAGGCTCAGATAACGGTTAGTGATTTTTAGCAAAGTACTTTCTAATAAAGTTATATGCATTGATTTTTTAGATAATATGCTATTGTAGACTTACTAGACTACAGTATAATGTAAACATAACTTTTATATGTCCTGGGACACAAAAAAAATTGTGTGATTCACTTTATTGCGATGTTTGCTTTATTGTGGTAGTCTTGAACCAAATTCACAATATCTCTGAGGTATGCCTATATTAGTCTCACATTGTCCCCACACCAACCCTGACCAGGACAAGGATTATCCAAAGGCCACATCCTGCAAGTGACTAAGGCTATTTTATGAAATGGGTGCACCCTTCCATTAATCCCTAGATTCATACTCTTATTTATAACAAGTATCCACTGAGTTTGGGCATTTGAATGCTAACCACTTGGCTATAACCTTGGCATCCCACTGAGACCTTCTCAGCATTGACTTCCAAAACTAGATTGTCTTCCCCATCCACCTAAGTGCTGGCTACCATTTTGCTTCTGGAGGCTTGGGTCTCTGGAATCATAATGTAAGAGCACTATCTGATTTTAATATTGCCCAACTTGCATTCTTATACAGCTGGCTTCTATCCATTGCACTGGGTCTGTTTCATCAACACTGGCTCAAATCAAGCCTTCATATGTCAAACCTATCAAAGACAATACTTATTTTACTCTTAACTATACTCTTAAGTTGTGCTTTTTAGGTGGGTAGCCATTTAAGCACAATCCTGGCCAATTTTTTGGCTTCTGACTTTATTCCAAATTTATATACCACCAATAAGACAGCATTCGTTAGTTATGAGACATTTTGAATTATACTATTAAATGGAGTTTTGTACTATAAAAAATTATGATGCCAACATTAATCATAGGTTGTCTTCACATTGCAGACCCACTCAAAAGTCAATAAATCTTCCCAAAAGAATACTCAATATGACTATGACTAGACCTTAAAGTCTTCCTGCTTATGCATCACAATAATAATTATGAACATAATAAATATGTTATATTATCATTTTGCAAGTTTTATTTCATAAAAGCATTAAATGTTGATTGCATAGTTTTATCCCTCTCAGCTGGTTGTTTAGGCAGCTAGCATATTTACTCAGAGCAAATACAACAGTAATCACTGGATTCCTTTAAAGGCCCAATAAAAAGTAGCAAGGAAATAAAATCTCGAGGCGTATTCAAAGCCTTCAATGAAAGAATTTGGGGGTGGGTTTTTAATACTGTCAGCGTATTCCAAGTTGGAATGCGAATCTACTGTAGAAGCCTGATATATCTATGTGCAATTTAATCCCTACAAGTTCTTTTAAATCTAAAAGCTAAAAACACTAATTTAAAATCTGTATTATGCTGTAAATACATTTACAAGACAAATTAATTTCTGTTTGACTTCTTATATCATTAATCCCACTATAGAAAATAAAGGGATTTTATTATATTCACCTTGTACTAAGCTCTTATAGTGCCAAGTCTAGGTATATCTACACTTTCTTCTAAAGAAAAATAACACCAATCTATTTATGAAAATGCCAGGAAACTGAATTTTAGTAAAAGCTGCATGTAGTCACATATGTGTCAGATATCTGAAATACTTGAAAAAATCATCAGACCATTAGCTATTATGCAAAGTCACCCTTGTTGTTTTATTGTGCCTCTTGAACTAACACAGTCAGTCTTTTCCTCTGTGGAGCAATGTCCGAATGTAACTGATTTCAAAATTACCAGGTATTCATTAGACCCTCAGATATTTTTAAATCTCAACTTTGAGAACTAAAGTTTCTGTTTTTCCACTCTATCATCACTGTTGACTTCATTTAAAACCACACCAGGAAGCCAATAACCTGCTCAATGCTTTTAGTGTATTTCAATTTCCATGTGTGTAATACATAACAATGCTAAAATTTCCAGATGAGTTGTGAAACTTGATAGCGTTGTTTTAAAATTATCATTTCCTTACATTTTTCAGAATCTGAATTTCTAAATGTCATTGTGTGTTAACAATGTAAAATATTTAGTGTGTTATTATTCCCATTTGAAATATATTAGAAGTGACCACCTTCTTCCATTTATATTCATATTAAAATACTAATGTGAACATTGCTATAGATAAAGATTGCACATATACAAAATATAACAAATGTTATATATAACATATGACACATATATAATATATGGTAATATGAAGTTTAAATATTTATAATACATTTTATTTGCATAGTTAAGTTTTCCCTGAAATATAATTTAAAATCCTATTCTCATATAAACCACTTAATGAGCATGGTGATCAAGTTCTTGAAAAAGGTAACAAGTATAATGTTAAGGGCAATGTTGTAATATGTTATATGTAATATATTTGGATATTTGTGTAGGTATTCTGTGCAGGTAAAATATACGATATGCTCTTTATCTGACTTCTATTTAATCAGTCCAATACTATATTTTTCTTCTAATTTTCAAATTTCTTCTCTTTCTTCAGTGATTTCTATTTTCATCATCAACATAACTCATTTTATGTTGTCTGTGCTTTCTTCTAAAGTTTCATTGGCGTGTCTTCTATAGTTTGTAATGATATTTGCATATGGTTCTGTCATTTTTACGCTCAAAATTGGTAACATTTGATTAAATAACATCCAGAAATATAAACAAATATTATGTATACTCAATTTATTTTCCATTCATTAGTGTCCAGCATTAAAATTAATACATATAGTTAGCATGTGATCACTATTTCTTTCATGATCCTATACTCCAGCGATCCTTTGAAATATATGCCCAGCTGAAATTATGACAGATACTCACTATAGAAGACAGGACTTCACTACATACAAGAATTAATAGTCAAATTAAATGTGGCAATTTGCATCCGCTTTTACAGCTAATGCCAGCTAGAGTACTTGGCTGATTAGTAGAATAATATACATGAATAGTCTAAACATTTCCTTTCATATCCAAATGATGCATTGTATCTGGAGCTGCAGAATCATAAGGTAACAAAAACCAAGTAAACTTTAACCTGTAAGAAAATGGAAACAGATAAATTTATGCAGATTTATCAGATTTTTGTGCTTTTTCTTCAATATTAAGCTTTTAGATACCTCTAATATGAACTACTTTATTGATCCGTTTCCTTAACAGTGTAGAATTATAAATGCAATAAAGGCCCATCCTGATGTATTGATTTACTATATTGAATTTATGATCCCCATTTGGTCCCAAAGTTGCTTGTATACACTAATTTCAGAGAATGCAGAGGTTCCAGGTAAAATAGCATAACTCTTGTCTGTTTTAGGGATCCTCATATATATTCTGAATTATATGGTCGTGAGGAAAGGAAGAGACAGAGGTTCAAAATAAGGCAAACGAATAGCAGGAAAGGACTTTGGGACACCAAAAAGGAGGTTTCTTGGATAGTCGAACATCAACAACAGTTCATGGGGTGTTCTTAGGGAATACTGCCTGCAACCAAATTACCATGTTGATTACTTAAATCTGCTCCAACCTCTATCCCCTTTTGGCAAGTTCATACTCTACCAGGAGATTAAAAAAAACTCTGGATAAATTGGGGAAGAAAGTCAACAAAATTGACAGTGTCTAAGCACTTTTGCTGTGCAATCCACATAGGGTATAAAATTGAAGAGGGACAGTCATTTTCCTACCTTCAAATGAGGGATAAAGAAGTGGCAGTAAGAGCTATAGAATCACTTTAATACGAGGTCTAGAAGCCATCTAGAAAGATAGAACCAAGTGGCCTACAGAAAGCAAATACAGTATTTGAGACTGCAGAGATGAACAACCGGTCCATGTGATTGTACAGACTTCAGTAACAGTTTGACTAGTTCAGAGAAAAGAGGAAGATATGGTCAGGCATTGCCTCAGTGAATTCACAGCAAAAGTGTGAACAGACAGGCAGTGCTGAAGACAAGGATATAGTCCGAGTTTACCAGCCATCCAGAGCACAGCAGTTGTCCAGCAGAACCAATGGCAGTGGTCGGAAAGGCTCAAGCCACAGACCCATTTGTGGTGACGTGCAGCAAAGTGGACACGAGAGGAGGGAGAACAGTTCCAACAAACTTGTCAGAGTGTTGAGCCATGTTCCTCTAGTACAGGGTTCATAAACTATGGCTTGTTGGTCAAATCCGGCCAGTGGCCTGTTTTTGAATAGTGAACTGGGTAATAATGGTTTCTGCATTCTTAAAGTTTCTTAAAGAAAAGAACATGCAACTGAGTACGTAGTTTGCAAAGTCTAAGATACTTACTATCTAGATAGTCCTTTACTAGAAAAAAGTTTGCCAACCCCTGCTTTAGAGAGAGGAAGAAAAGGCCAAAGCATCACCAAATTCCTGAAAGTACACTATTGGAGAACTAAACAACAATGAAATTTCTGAAATAAGAATATATCATCAGGGTGAATGGTCCTAGAATATTTTTTTTCTTTATTCAAAGAATAATTAGGCCCACAAATAGAAACATAATATCCATGAAAATTCGTTACATGTAAATCCTTCAGAAAATTATGGAAAGTATATTTAACATAAATGTAGATAGAGCTATATTTTGGCAAAGAATAAAATGTAATCTTTTATTGTAAAATTTTATTGATAAATTGTTAATAAGACTACATATATATATATATATACCAGATATAAAAGGATATATAGCACATAGCTCATTACTTTTTTTTAACTTTTTATTGTATTATATAACATATATATATAAAGCAAAGAAAGAAAAAGCAAGTTTTCAAAGCACTCTTCAACAAGTAGTTACAGGACAGATCCCACAGTTTATCATGGGTTATTATACCATTCTCCCAGATTTTTCCTTCTAGCTGCTTCAGAATATAGGAGGCTAGAAGGAATAAATACTTTGTTATCATTACAATCTACTTTTTTTTCTTTTTCATGAAAAATAACATTTATACAAAAAAGCAACAAATTTCAAAGCACAGCAGAACAATTAGCTATAGAACAGCTTTCAGAGTGTGGTATGGATTACAATTCCAAATTTAGGTTTTTACTTCTAGCTGCTCTAAGATACTGGAGACTGAAAGAAATAATTTAATGATTCAGCAATCATATTCATTTGTTAAACCCTACCTTCTCTGTATAACTCCATCATCACCTTTGATCCTTCTATCCCACTCTTCAGAGGTATTTGGGCTATGGCCATTCTAACTTTTTTATGTTGGAAGGGGCTGTCAATAATATGGGGTAGGGAGACAGAACTAGCTGATGTTCTAGGGAAGCTGGGTCCTCTAGGCTTCAGGACTTATCTGGTCCAGGGACCCAAGTGCATGGAACCTTTGTAGAATCTTATATATTGCCCTAGGTGTTCTTTGTAATTGGCTGGACTGGTCCTGGTTGGGATTTGGCAAGTTATGATAGGTTGTAATGTCTAACTGAAGCTTGCATAAGAGCAGCCTCCAGAGTAGCCTCTTGACTCTATTTGAACTCTCCCATCCTCTGATACTTTATTAGTTACACTTCTTTTCCCCCTTTTGGTCAGGATGGAATTATTGATCCCACAATGCCAGGGCCAGACTCATCCCTAGGAGTCATCTCCCATGCCGCCAGGGAGATTTTCACCCCTGGATATCATGTCCCACGTAGTAGGGAGGGCAGTGATTTCACTTGCAGAGTTGGGGTTAGAGAGAGTGAGGCCACATCTGAGCAACAATAGAGGTCCTCTGAAAGTAACTCTTAGGTGTACCTATAGGTAGGCTAAGCTTCTCTGCTATCTACATGAGTTTCACAAGAGTAAGCCTCAAGATCAAGGGCTTGCCCTATTGACATAGCTCATTACTTTTTATTGAATCTTATGGGTATAACAAAATTTGTTTATCCATCACCTATTAGTGTACATTTGAGTTTTTATGAATATTATAAATAAAGCTTCTATGAACATTCATATACACCTCTGTTTGTTTTAACACATGGGCAGGCACCAGGAAATGAACCCAGGTCCCTGGCATAGCAGGCAAAAACGCTGTCACTGAGCCACTGTGGCCCGCCCATATACACCTCTTTATATTTACATATACATTCATTTCTCTTAGATAAACACCTAGGCCAAAATATCTGGGTCATATAATATGTGTATGTTTACATTTTTAAAAAACTACCATACCATTTTCTAAAGTGGTTGTACCATTTTACATTCCTACAAGCAGTACATAGGAGTTCCAATTTTTCCATATCCTTTCCAACCCTTAGTACATTCATTCTTTTTAATTTTAGACTTGCTAATAATTTGTTTTTCCTAAATGACTTATAGTGTTGAGCAGCTTATCATACAGTTAGTTTCTATGCGTGTATCTTCTTTGATGAAATGTCTATCCACTTCATTTTTCCATACATTGCTTTCTTACTAATGAATTCTAAAAGTTCCTCATATATCCTAGGTACAAGGATATAAAAGTTCCTTATATATCCTAGGTACAAATATCTGGTTTGCAGATATTTCTTCTTGTATATTATAATTATATTTTAAAATACACTTTTTTAGGAATAACCGTCAGCATCGTGTTATTTTAAAGTCAAATAGAACAACAGGCATGTGTACCTGTTTAGATAGAACACTTTCTCTAAAACATCATGAAATCTATCAGAATTAAGTGAGGGATGACTTGATGAGGCTATTACTTTATCATATGGCTTATCTTCCAGCAGCATGTTTTGTATATGAATACCAAACCCTTTAAAACTCCCCTTATTTGAGTCATATTGAGTCATATTGTGTAACATTATTTAGAAGGTATAGCTAATCCCAACACATAGTCTTTGGTTAGAGGAAGTTCTAGCAGGGATATCTATATCAATGTGCCAACTAGCTCTCCACTGCGGCATGAAGATGACCTCCAAATTATTGCATATGTGCAGCGCTGCTGGTTGGCAACATGTATTTTGCAAAGTCACCCCAGATCAGCTTTGCTTCCAGGGGAAATCCTATTTATTCAAATCTATTGTCAAAGTTGTTAAGAAAGAAAATACTTGCCTTCTCAAAGCCTACCTGCAAATATGGAGAATGACATTGCTCATGCTTTTTTCCCAAATTTTGACATGAAATGCCTCACCAAGGTCATGCTACTTCCTTACTAATTATTCCTATGAAGGAAGATAGTGGACACTGGGGAATCATTCAACATAAAATAACAGCTTAAATATTGATTTGACAATGACTTAAACTAATGCTTTAAGTTCAAGAACACTGAAAGAGAAGAAAATTCCATTGCTGTGTCAGGATTGCCACTATACATATGCTTGTAAAAATGCCTTTACAATATTGGAGAACTTATAAGAAGGATATGTCTTGCAATAGTTTCAGATAGGTTTTTAAGCTTTGGATTTTTTCCAGACAATCTCTTTTGTATAATTATTTGAAAAGCCTTAAACTATTAAAGGTATTAATGTTTCATGATTATTCAATTTCTGGTTAATTTCTATCCTATGGCACAGAAAGATTAAAGTAAAAGAAAAGCAGCTAGTCTGCAATATAAAGCTTTCCTGAATGTTAATCCACACCATAAAGAAACATGCGATCTAATTATCCAGCAATGCAATTGAAATTCACTACAATTTCTGTTACCTCTACAGCTTTTGAAGTATCTATTTTATTAAGAAAAAATACTTCGAAGATGTTAAAAAGTTTGGCTGCTTATACATATCAGAAAAAAATAAATGTAAATGAAACACACAGTATGATTATTTTTAGGTGTTTTATGCATTTCATTTATTGCTATCCCAGTTGCTCAAAATAATTATTTTTGCAAGTATATCTATATCATATATCATAGAATCTATATCATAGGTTCATAAATATTTAAGCTATCCAAAACCCACCATTAGGTCTGCAAATGGAAATCATTGGAATTGCCATCTGATTCACTGTCCTTCTGCCTCCCAATTCACTAAGTTATTCAAGAGCAAGGGTTGGACTTCTCCAACACTTAAGAATGGTAACTAGACATGAAGAGAATATAAAAACATGTAGAACTGAATGTGTTGTTTTAAAAAGACCTTGTTTATTTTCCATACTGGATGAGTCTGACTTTATTTTCACAGAAGTAACATGGTGCCTACCCAAGAAAGCAGAAACGTTTAGATTTGAAAGGAGAGATCAGTATTTGAATTTCTGGGAATTTTTAAAGTATTGCTCCAGTGAGCCCCTACAGAATTTTCCCCCTGTGATGAATATTTGCAAATAAGTAAATTACTTATTACTTAATTATACTCCATAGGTTTTGAATCTAGCTTGGCCAATTGGCCAATAAACTCCTTATTCTTCATTAAATGATATACACTCTTATTCCTGTAACCCTAATGTGATACGTTTTCAAAATTGGACTCAATTTTTATCTTCTAATTGACTGTGTTTGGGGTAAAGACAATTCAACACTGCAAATGTTAATTTGTGATAAATGCTGTGATTAAACAAGTTTTAAATTCATGGGAGCAACTACTCCAAACTTCTGCAGTTTAAGGAAGTCTTCCTCAGAGAATCTATGTCTAACCTACTACAAAAGGACACCAACTGAGAGTTTTCCAGGAAGAGGAAACAGCATATAAAAAGGCACGACTGAGAGGGTGCTGTTCTAGTCTGCTAGCTGCCAAAACACAATATACCAGAAACAGAATGGCTTAAAAGCCCAAAGGGGAATTCAATAAGTTGCTACCTTACAGTTCTAAGGCCAAGATAATGTCCCAAATAAAGCAAGTCTTTAGAAATGTCCAATCAAACGTATCCAGGGAAAGATCCCTTGGTTCAAGAACGCCAATGAAGTTCAGGGTTTCTCTCTCAAGTGAGAAGGCACATGGCGAACACAGCCACAGTTTCTCTCTCACCTGGAAGGGCACATGGCAAGCAAGGCATCACCTGCTAGCTTTCTCTCCTGGCTTCCCATTTCATGAAGCTCAAGGGAGGCGTTTTCCTTCTTCATCTCCAAAGGACATTGGCTTGTGGGCTCTCTGCTTCTTGTGGCTATGTCGTTCTCCTCTGCTCTCTCTGAATCTCCTTCATTCTCCAGAATGTTTCCTCTTTTATAGGACTCCAGTAAACCAATCAAGACCCACCCAAATGGGTGGAGACATGTCATCACCTAATCCAGTTTAACAACCACTCTTGACTAAATCACATCATCCAGGGAGATGATCTGATTACAGTTTGAAACATACTGTATTGAATAGGAATTATTCTGCCTTTATGAAATAAGATTTTGATTAAAACATGGCTTTTCTAGAGTCCATACATTCTTTCAAACCAGTACAGGTGCTTTCAGGAGCAATAAAAATATAGTTAGAGCACAGAGAACAAGTATGGAGGAAAAGACAAAACTCATGTGTCATACTATGACATTTGTACTTTAAATCCAATAAGGTTTAATTGAAAAAATTGTTAAGTAGGAAAGACACACAATCAAATTTTCATTAAAAAACAGCATTGACTGTCATACAGAAGATAAATTGGAGGAGATGAAACAAATGCCATTTAATTTAGGAATTGCTCCATATGAATCCAGAAAAAAGCTATGCTGGTTTGAACTAAAGAAATGGAAATAAGAATATAAGAAAAAACATAGATGCAAGAGTTATAGAAAAGACTGCAGCCTTTTCAACAAATCAGGATATCCACACTCAAAAGAATAAAGTAGTACCCCTACTCCATACAATATACAAAAATTAATTCCAAGTGGTCAAAACCTAACTGTAAGAGCTGAAACTCTAAAACTCTTAGAGGAAAACAAATGCATATATTTTCATGACCATGGGTTAGGCAATGATTTCTTATATATGCCATCAAAAACACAAACACAGACTTCTGGAGAAGATGGCGGCTTAGTAAGACGCACGGGTCTTAGTTCCTCCTCCAGAACAGCAACTAAAGAAACAGAAACAATACGAAAGAGCTCCCGGAGCCACGACAGAGACCAAAAAGACAGCATACCCCATTCTGGAACGGCTGAACAGGCAGGGAGAATCCGCTGCGGTGAGATACCCAAGGGGCGCACGTTTTCCCGGCCGGGGCGGCTGGCGACTGGGGTCCCCTCCACGCACGTGGCTCCCCGGTCTGACTGGGAACGTTGGATAGCGGGGCCCTCCCGCCACGCTTGGCGTCTCGGGCCAGCTGGGCAATTTGGACCGGCACTCCCCCAAGCCGCGGCGGTCGGCGACGCCCCCCTCCACGCGTGGTTTCCCGGGCCGACTGCGAGATTCGGATTGGCAAGTTAAAGGAACCACAGCACCTTTTACTGGTGGGACCCGCAGACAGACGAGCGCCACGAGCGCCACCTACTGGGCAGGAAAAGAAAAACAGAGCCCAGAGATTTCACAGAAAAACCTTTCAACCAGCCGGGTCCCACACCCAGGGAAATCTGATCAAATGCCCAGACACCAGCAGAAAATAACGGATCACGCTCGGAAAATTGAAGATATGGCCCAGTCAAAGGAACAAACCAATAGTTCAAATGAGATACAGGAGCTGAGACAACTAATGCTGAATATACGAACAGAAATGGAAAAACTCTTCAAAAACCAAATCAATAAATTGAGGGAGGACATGAAGAAGGCATGGGCTGAACAAAAAGAAGAAATAGAAAATCTGAAAAAACAAATCACAGAACTTATGGGAGTGAAGGACAAAGAAGAAAAAATGGAAAAAACAATGGATACCTACAATGGTAGATCTAAAGAGACAGAAGCTACAATTAGTGAACTGGAGGATGGAACATCTGAATTCCAAAAAGAAACAGAAACTATAGGGAAAAGAATGGAAAAACTTGAGCAGGGGATCAGGGAACTGAATGACAATATGAAGCGCACAAATATACGTGTTGTGGGTGTCCCAGAAGGAGAAGAGAATGGAAAAGGAGGAGAAAAACTAATGGAAGAAATTATCACTGAAAATTTCCCAACTCTTATGAAAGACCTAAATTTACAGATCCAAGAAGTGCAGCACACCCCAAAGAGAATAGACCCAAATAGGCGTTCTCCAAGACACTTACTAGTTAGAATGTCAGAGGTCAAAGAGAAAGAGAGGATCTTGAAAGCAGCAAGAGAAAAACAATCTGTCACATACAAGGGAAACCCAATAAGACTATGTGTAGATTTCTCAGCAGAAACCATGGAAGCTAGAAGACAGTGGGATGATATATTTAAATTACCAAAAGAGAAAAACTGTCAACCAAGACTCCTATATCCAGCAAAATTGTCCTTCAAAAATGAAGGAGAAATTAAAACATTTATAGACAAAAAGTCACTGAGAGAATTTGTGACCAAGAGACCAGCTCTGCAAGAAATACTAAAGGGAACACTAGAGTCAGATACGAAAAGACAGAAGAGAGAGGTATGGAGTAAAGTGTAGAAAGAAGGAAAATCAGATATGATATATATAATACAAAAGCCAAAATGGTAGAGGAAAATATTATCCAAAGAGTAATAACACTAAAAGTTAATGGACTGAATTTCCCAATCAAGACATAGACTGGCAGAATGGATTATGACCCAGCAATACCACTGCTAGATATCTACTCAAAGGACTTAAGGGCAAAGACACAGACAGACATTTGCACACCAGTGTTTATAGCAGCATTATCCACAATTGCAAAGAGATGGAAACAGCCAAGATGTTCATCAACAGACGAGTGGCTAAACAAACTGTGGTGTATACCTACGATGGAATATTATGCAGCTTTAAGACAGACTAAACTTATGAAGCATATAATAACATGGATGGACCTAGAGAACATTATGCTGAGTGAGTCTAGCCAAAAACTAAAGGACAAATACTGTATGGTCCCACTGATGTGAACCGACATTCGAGAATCAGCCTGGAATATATCATTGGTAACAGAGACCAGCAGGAGTTAGAAACAGGGTAAGATAATGGGTAATTGGAGCTGAAGGGATACAGACTGTGAAACAGGACTAGATACAAAAACTCAAAAATGGACAGCACAATAATACCTAAGTGTAATGTAACTATGTTGGAACACTGAATGAAGCTGCACCTGAAATATAGTTTTTTGTTTGTTTGTTTGTTTGTTTGTATCTTTTGTTTTTGTTTTTTTTCTTTTTCTTTTATATATATACTTTTAGTAGTATTAATATTTTAATTCTCTTCTCTATATTAACATTCTATATCTTTTTCTGCTGTTTTGCTAGTTCTTTTCCTAAATCAATGCAAATGTACTAAGAAATGATGATCATACATCTATGTGATGATACTAAGAATTACTGAGTGCATGTCTAGAATGGAATGATTTCTAAATGTTGTGTTAATTTCTTTTCTTTTTTTTGATTAATAAAAAAAATTTTAAAAAAAACACACAAACACAAAAGAAAATTTAGATAAATTGGACATTCTCAAAATTAAAATTTTTGAGTTTCAAAAGATACCAAGAAAGTGAAAACACAACCCACAACATGGGAAAAAATTTTGTAAGTCATGTATCTGATGTCTTGTATCTAGAATATATGGAGAACAATTGCATTCAATGATAAGAAAGGTAAATAACCCAATTTTAAAATGGGCAAAGAATCTGAAAAGATATTTTTTTCAAAGAATATACACAAATAGCCAAAAGCAATGAAAAACATTCAATGTTATTAGCCATTAGAGTATTGCAAATCAAAACCAAAATATGATTGATGCCTGTTCACACCCAATAGGATGACTCTAATAAAAAAAAGAATTAATAACAAGGTTTGACAAGGATGTGGGGGACTTGGAATCCTCATGCACCCCTGCTTGACTATAAAATGTGGCAGCTGCTTTGGAAAACAGAGGCGGTTCTTTAAAAAGTTAAACATAAATTTAACATATGAAACAGAGATTTCTACTCCTAGGTATATAACCAAGAAAAATGAAAACATGCTCACACAAAAACTTGTGCACAGATATTCATAACAGCATTTTTCATAATAGCCAAAAAGGGCAAACAATCCAAATGTTTCTTACTGATGGAATGAATAATTTAGTATATCCATACAATGGAGTATTATTTAGCAATAAATAGGAATTAAGTACTGAACATGCTACAACCTTGAAAACATTATGCTAAGGGAAAGAAGTCATTTATGGAAGATTAAATATTACATTACTCTGTTTATATAAAATGTCCAGAATAAGGAAATCAGACAAATAAATGGATTAGCCATTGCCTAAGTTCGAATGGAGGCCATGGAGGATTTGGGAGAGCTGACAGCTACAAAGCATAAAGTTAGGTTTCTTTGGGGGTGATGAAAATGCTCTAAAATTTATTGTGATGATGATTGTACAATTCTGTGAATACACTAAAAGCCATTGAATTGCACACTCTAAATGGATGACTTGTGCAGTATGTAAATTACATCTCAATAATGTTAAACACTAAAATTAAAAAAAAATCTTTCTCCCAAAAGGACTTTCACTTTTTATACGGATAGTTAGATTTTAAAAGGGTGGGGGAGGACTTAAGATAAATTACAGTCAAGTTTCATAGCATCTGATAATTCCATTCATTGAAATAAACAATATAGAAAGAGAAAGAGGATTATTGCAGAATAATGAATTAGATAAGTTAAATTTGAGATAACTTGGTATATCAAAATAGAGGTGACCAATAAGCATTTGAATATATAAGTTCTGATAAAGAAAGAGAAATCTCAGGTCACAGAATGAGATACATACAGAGTATCACCATCACCTAGACATTAATCACATATTACATATTTAATCACATATCACAATGTGATTCAAAATCTCTAGAGATGAATATGTAGGTAAAAAAAAAAAAAAAAAAAAACCGAAAAAAAAGCTCAAAGAATTCACAGCAGCACTACCAGGGACAGCCAAATCAGGTCTTTGCCAAGGCAAAAGCTTAAAATAAAGTCATCAGAACAAATTCAATCCATGAATCCTCTCTTGCTTATGATTCTAGAGAATGCCATTTCCAGATAATAAAAGGGTGCATTCCACTTAAGGTTGAATTGAAAGTATTGAAAGATCATTCATTTTATCTCTCAGAAGATTTTATAAACTATCTGTCCAAAAGATCTAAAGCAATGAAATTGTACTACAATAGTTTTTCAGACGATAAAATTAATTCTCCATTCTGCAATCCTCTAAAAGCATCTACGAGGGGATTTTTATTAGCAACAACCCTAGTATATAAGTATGAAGCCAATAGAATGCAAGCTTATGCACGCTCTTGTAAGGCCATGTTGCAGATTCTTTACAGCTTCTTTTTTATCTGAGCATTAAATTTCATTTAAAAATAGCAACTGAATTTTTAAAAATATATACATTTCTATCCAAAAGCAGAAAAGATTCTCAAAACGTATCTTCAAAATGAATTTCTAATTGTGTTAATTGATTACCAAGAATGCTTACTTCATCTGATGAAATTTCCTGTATTTCAATATGAAAGCGAACAATATAAAAAATTAATTGAAGAAACTTGCTGTGCTTGTATGGTTAAGTAGCTAGTAATTGCGGAGCAACTAAGTTTCACTTATATAACCAAAAATGATATGGTCATCATGTCACAAAACATATGTAGCAACATTTGCAACACACACACATATTATAACAATAGCATCTTGTGTTTAATACATCTCTTCACAAAAAATTATACCCCTTCTTTTTTTAATCCATTTATGAAAGCCTCAATTTGCTATTCTTAGAAGGCAAGAAATGATGCACATAAATCTGGTCAGCTGCTTCAAAAATCTATGAACATACCAGGCTTCTTCCCACGTCAAAACTGTTAGATTATGAATCCTCTTCCTGAGATTATCTTCCCGCATGTTCTAGTTTGCTAGCTGCTGGGATGCAACACACCAGAGACGGATTGGCTTTTAATAAAAGGGGATTTATTTTGTTAGTTCTTCAGAGGAAAGGCAGGTAACTTTCAACTGAGGTTCTTTCTTATTCGGGAAGGCACAGGGAGATCTCTGCTGGCCTTCTCTCCAGGCCTCTGGTTCCAACAACTTTCCCCGGGGTGATTTCTTTCTTCATCTCCAAAGGCCTGGGCTGAGCTGCAAGTGCTGAGTGAGGTATGCTGAGCTGCTTGGGCTGTGCTATGTTGTGCTCTCTCATTTAAGCACCAGCCAGTTAAATCAAACGTCATTCATTGCAGCAGGCACGCCTCCTAGCCGACTGCAGATGTAAATCAGCAACAGATGAAGTTCACATACCATTGGCTCATGTCTGCAGCAACAGAACTAGGTGCCTTCACTTGGCCAAGTTGACAACTGAATCTAACTACCACACCCCAATATGGAAAAATCTCACTCCCTTCCTTCCTTCATATCTTCTCTCAGATATCACCTTCTGATTGACTCCCTGAACTACCTGTTTAAATTACATCTATTCTTCTGTCACTCTTTACCCTTTTCCCTGTTTTATTTTTCTTCATAACCCTGGCACTTATTTAAACACTATGGAGTTTGCTTTTTAATTTGCTCATTTTTTTTTACCTTCTGTCAATAGAAAGTGAACCACAGTATGGCAGGGATATTTTTGGCTGTTTTGGTCAGCCTTATATTCTCAATGCCTAAAGGAGTGCTTGGAACATAGTAAGTATTCAATAAATACATAATTGTTAAATGAATGAAATGAGCTTTTATTGTTATGTTTTTTAATAGCTAGAGTCATTGGTTTATAAATATCAAAGAGTTCTAGAGAATCTACATTTCAAAACCATCAGCCACAAAATTTTCATCAGTATATTCTAAACTCCCTGGAATATATTTCATATTTATTTTATAATTAGTTACATGACAGTTAAAAAGAATTTAAAATACAGTATTGTATTTTATCTAGTTATATTTCACTTATTGTCTTAATTCTATACATAATTACATTAATTACCATTAAGTCACTGAAACTAGTGATTTTATACATATTTTTAAGGATAAAATATAAACTGGAGAAATTATACATATTTTTAAGGATACGAAACTTGTAACATTTCTGATAACAAATGAAGGTCCTGTTCCTTTCCAAAAACAAAACAAAACAAAAATACCTTCAATGTAACATGAAGACTGCTGAACTGAATTCAGTATTCCAAGGACAGAATATAATTAAAACAGTGGATAAACATAGAGCTAGACAGTCAATACTTTGGTTAGTTAAAAATCTGCCATTTTTTCACAACAGAGAGCTTGTTCTCCTTGTGAAATTGAATGAGAAATAAGTTGAAGCAGCCTAGGAGCTCCTGACAGTCCAATCCTCTGCAAAACTACCTCTGGGACTCTTTCAGCAGTATCTGATATTAGAATTTCGATTTTAATACTCCTTCTATTAGACAGAAATATATCCAGAGAAGATTTCTGTAGTGATATGGAATGTGTCCTTGCACTTAAATCTCGGTTTCTGACACCATTCTTCAATAAAAGGAACCAGGGATCTTGGGAGAAAAGGCTGATCTTAGGAATGGAGCAGGAAATATATAAGATGAGCCTGGAGCATCTTCTTGTGCCAGGAAATAAGGAAATTCTAACCAATGCTTTTCAAAACTGTCAAGGTCCATCAAAAGTTTTACAAGGAAAGTTTCAGAAACTGTCACAGCCAAGAGGAGCCTAAGGAGACCATGCCAACGAAATGTAATATGGTATCCTGGGTGGGAGCCAGCCATAACAATTATAAAAAATCAATGAAGCCATCACTTCTTAACACATTTGGTTCATGGGTAAGTTTTGAAGCCATGAAAATGCTCAAATCCAACCATCATTCAGGCAATGCTTTCTTCCTGAAGACTGGCTGCCGACTCTCATAGACTCCTCTGCCACGTGGCAAGGCATACGGCAACATCTGCTGGGTTTTCCCTTTTCATCTAGTTTCTCTGCTTTCGGTTCTTGCTCACATGTCTTTCCTTATTGCTGTGTTTTAAAAGGTAGACCAGAAAGACAGATTAAGGGATTACTGCTAACTGTGTTTTATAGTCAGATATCATATCCGCGTTGGTACCTTCAGTCTATAAACATATTATTTGAACACATAAGCACATATATGCTGACAGTGGATTAAAAGAGCCTATAACCCATCAAAGCAGATGTTGCCTTCCTGACATCAAAATAACATCATGTATGCATTAAATGAAGTGTTAGAAGAAAAAACCCCTCTAGAATAGAAAGCAAGACAGAGTGATGATTAATGGAACAGACTCTGAAAGAGAGACCTTGGGTTAAATTCCAGATCTGACACTTATATCTGAATCGTTAGACAAAATCTGTTATCCTTCTATGCCTCTATTTCCTCATCTGTAATATGAGGATAATAAAGTAACTACTTTATAGAATTGCTGTGAGGATTAAATGAGTTACTAGTTGTAAAAGTCCTCAAAAGCAGGCCTGGTACCCACAAAATACTATGTAAGTGGCTATTATTTTTTATAGTTATTTCTTTTCTTTTCCTTTGGTGAGAGGGGAATTTAAAAATGGGTCCCATATCCCTCTAATAGCCTTTCCAACATTTGTTTCATTGGATAGAATATGCATATTCGGATTATATTTCAAAGAGGATATGAGGACAGATGAGGTGAGGAGTGGATAAATTCAAAAGGAGGTGCCTGAACCTAAACAAGTGACTTAACCATGGTTTTCTGGATTTTTCAGTTACACAAGGTGGCACTCAGTGCAAGTAGAAGAAAACCCTAATGCGAATCAGAAGCAGTAAAGTTTAAACCCTTGTCTTTTTGACTTGGTGTCCTAGAAAAATTAACTTACCTAATCTAAACCTCAGTTTCTTCACCTCAGTTTCATATCTCTATGGTGTAGAGATACACCATAACCAGCTGTCAAGATTTCTGCAAGGACCGTAAGGACTGGTAATATGGAAATTCATTTATTTATAGTGGCTGATGCCAAGCTTTATCTTCAAGACTTGCCATATAATTCCAGATGTGGAGATGGACATGGTTAACAGCAACGCAAATTAATTTAAAGAGACTGGGGAACTATGAAAAATCAGAATCTACTACATTTCTTGACACAAATTAAGTGTGTTAACACTTACAGGACAAAAGAAAATCAAACTGCTTGTCAGGTTCAACATGATTTGTCCTACCTAGACACATTTTCACCTAGTGACCATTGTTAATAATGAGTTTATGGAGATTGAAAAGTTGTGCAAAGAAAGTGTTCAATTATTACCCTTGTAAATAGCCATACTTTAACAAATCACTCTATTCAATTAAAAATTTATATTTACAAAGATGAAAATTCAATTATGGTTTTACTAAGTAAATAATGTACATAATGGTAATTAAATTTAACAAGCCAAATGTTTATAGGTGCAAACATTTTCACTGCAGGAAAAAAACATAAGCTCATAATTAGAGCACAATTAAACTATACTTCCACACAAACAATCAGATTCTCAATGAGACAAACACAATTTATTTCCAGAGGAAACTGCCATTGTCCAAGGGCCAAAGAATTCACACAAATGATTTTTCACAGAAGCAGCTACTAGGAAAAATTTTAAAATAGTAATTGAGGTGATGATAATTATTTTAGGTATGATTACACAAGAAAAGAAAATACAAGAAACAAAAAAAAAAGATGGCAAGAAAACCCTGATAGACTTTGGATATTAAAATTATCAGACTCAGATTTAAGAACTATTGTGTCTAAAGAAATAAAACAGAAGCTTAACAATATCTGCAGGAAGCAGAAAACTATATGTTTTAGTAAATTTGAATGAAAATGCAAATAGTCCTTCTAAAAATAAGACAATAATAATAATCAAAGCTAAATATTCAATTAACTGGCTTAACCATAGATTATGAAGTACTGAAGACACAATAAGCACACTGGGGAAGCTATCAGAACAAATTACATAGAACCATCACAAAAAATTAGATGAAGTTATGAGAAAAAAAGGGTATTTGGTGTAATGAAAGCTGGAGTGAAAATGTGAACTTATGTTTGCGTGGGGTTTCAAAAGGAGAGAAACGAAAGAGATTAAGAGCAACATTGAATAATATCAGCTGAGAATATTCCAGAACTAATAAACGACAGTGATCCTCAGATGCAACAGGCCTAGTACATCAAAATCCTTACTAGACACGTCACAGTGAAACAAATAGAAGAGCTAGAAGTTGCCAGACAAAAATACCAAATTGCCTTCAAATGAATGCCATTAGTCTGAGAGGTGACATTTCAATATGAATCCTGAAGACCGTGGAGCAAGAAAACTCGTTATACTAGAATTTTATAGGGTGAGAATATTTTCCATGAATGACCACAAAATAAATTGTACTACCCTTAGTTCTGGTTAACTGGGACCCTCACCCTGGGCCCTTCAGTCAACAAGGCTCATCTCTGACCCTGCTCTGGCCTCATTTCTCAAGGCTGTTGAAATGAGCAAAACTCGTACATGCAGCTGGGGAGTCTTTACACGTGTGAGGACTCATGGTGCAGGATGAAGGTGCGGATGGGAAGAGAATATGGGCATGGAACTGATTTCTCAGAATCTCATACTTACTCTCTTTCTCTGATCCCCATACATGTTCTTGGTGGCGTAAACAAAACAAAGACCTTTTAGACAAAAGTTATGTGCTACTTGCATAAAGACATTTCTTCAGATAAATGTAACTGATGGTTTGCCACCAGCAGACCCTTGCTAAAGAAATTCTAAGGCTGTACTTGACTCAGAAGCAAAGTTATCTCAGATTAAAGTTTGGTTAGGAGGGAAAAAAAATGAAAAAAACAGAGAAAGGGATAAAAGCGTGAATAATCTAAACAAGTACTGACTGCATAAAACAGCAACAGTAACAATAGTTATATATTGTAAAGTAAAAATATATTAAATACACAATATTTATGTATAAGTCAGTAAAATTGATGATATAAGGTCCTTATATTTTCCAAGAGAATAAAATAAAGTTATTTATTTACTTTAAACTTTGATAAGTTTAGTATTTATATTATAATCTCTCTAAAAGAACAGAAGCAGATATATACATTCCAAACTAGAAAAGGAGAAAAGTATGGAAAGTTTAGAAGTACTTACCTAACCCATCAGAAAGCAAAAGGGAGAGAAAACTGAAATATGGAATAAGTAAGAAAAATACTAATCTCAAAATTAGTTGATAAATAAAAATACAGATTCATTAGTAATTATATTACTGTAGACAGACTAAATGTTATAGTGAAAATCAAATATTAGACTGAATTTTAAAATATTCAGTTTTACAACATTCACAAGAGATGCATAAGACAAAAAAGGTTGAAAGCATAAGGGTGGAAAAACAGAAACTAAGCAAATTCAAGCCAAGATAAACCTGGTGCAGCTATACTAATATCAGAAAAAAATATATAGACTTTAAGACAAAAGTGGTACCCCAATACTGCCCCGGATACTGCTGCTACTACCAAAGGGTATTTCACACCACTGCAGGATATTGCTGTGGCTCATGAATTCTACATGACCTTTTACATTTTGAGGTCTAAAACCTTGCTTCCTTCCTAGCTGCCCTAAATGGGGGAAGCAGTATTTTGACTCTTCTGGCTTCCTGAGTGGGGGAAATGCCAATAGTGTTTCCTTTCTTCTTCTTTTGATTTGTTTTGGAGGGAGCAGGAGGTTTTAATCATTTTGATGATTGCTTCTGGCTTTTAATTTGCTAGAGGATCGTATAATCTTTGAAAAGCCAACAACACAGGGACCAGGTTGCCTTAAAGAGCTGAGACAGAGTCCAAGCACCTTACCAATTACTTTCTGGCTAGAAATTTTCAATATTCAAAATATATTGTTATAAAATATTGCCATGGCAAACAACAGAATAAAATTATCCATTTCAACTACAGCACAGAATTCAAAGATTCATAGAAATTACTAAATCAGAAGGATTTCAACTTGCCTAATATGGCCTAACTTCAAATGGAATTTCTGATTTATTGATACATCTACAAGAAAAGTATCTAAAATACCCTTAAATAATTAAAAGTAAAAAAAAAAAATCCAATCTCCCAAAGACTAATAGGTTGTCTAAAATTTTCCTCAAGTCACACAGTACTGAGCCATTTGCAATACAGAATTCTGCCTTGAAGCGATTCCTTACGCTAAACTAATCACAGTGAGGCAGCTGGCAATTTGACAAGGAGAGACAAGCTGACAACTTTTCCTGAAACATCAAGCATACTCTGTGTTCCCAGTGCCAAGCTGGGTTTGACATTTAATTAAGAAAAAGTGTCTTAACATAGGTCCACATACAAAAAACTAGGCTGCTGCGACAAAATCAATTTTGTCTTATTTAAAGCTGAAAAACCTTACTGCCCAAAAGGCAGAATTTTTATAATAAAAGTATCACTGGTTCCCCTCTGGGAATACTGCGAGTATTAAAAATAATGCATGTTGACTAATTTAGGGTATTGGACTTGGCACAGAAGTACAGACCACAGTGTTTATTAAGAAAATTGAAGTTCTATAAATAAAAAATGTCATTTTATAATTAGCTAGCAATTCAGATATCATCTATTCCATCAGGTTCATATATAAGGATGTATTTATACAGCATGCCCACAAGCATACCTGTGTGCAAATGTATGTGTGTATATATGTATATACACATTCACACTCATACATAAATGCTCATACAAAGGTTTTGCAAAATAGAAATATTGTTTAATTGGATTTGATAGAAGAATAAATAAACACATAAGTTCTTGCTATACTAATATTTAGTGATTAGTAGAATCAGTATAGTTTCCCCATACCATCAACCTAACCAAATAAAAAGTTGATATGTTTAAATGTGTCAAAATGACTTTTAGAAAAAGCTAACTTTTGGTGAATACTGTTTTTCAGTATAATATCATTCAGTTTATTAACTTTATTTGCATGTATGTGTGTGTGTGTGTGTGTGTGTGTGTGTGTGCAAGTGATTCTTTCAGGAGGCCAGGATAGCCATAGCTGGAGTTTCTCCGTCTGCTTCCAGATCTCCTGTTTTTCCAACAAAGACTGATGAAGATCATAGGATCCTTGCCAGTGAGTTGAGAGTTGAAGTAGCTTCTCAACCAACTCTGGAGTCCTCTTGATTGGTTCAGGCAGAAGTCATGAGGACCCCACCCCCACCCCTACTCCTTCCCACATTACTCATGCCCTGACTTCTCTATTTTACTCCTGTTTTCTCCCGATCCTTAGCGCAGTTCTGATTTCCTAATCAAACCCGAATGGTACACCTTTATTCAAAGATGCTGCATATTATTTGGTCTTTACAGTAGTGGTTTCAAGGCAGGACTGGTACTAGAGCGAAAAGGAAATAACTAGAACTCTAAAACTTTCCCTTCTTTGAATGACTTTCATAGGAGACCTTGATGGCCTTTGAAACTTTGTTTTCTGTTGCAAATAAATGTCTGATGTGATAGTTCTTTAAGCTGCTATGAATCATCTACATGTTAGTACAATAAAGCCTGTGCGCAAAATCCTATAACAAGACCATACCACTGTACTAGGTTTAAGGCCTCCCACTAATACTGCAGCTGCACTATTTTTCTAAATGAGAAAAAAAGATTAATTATCTTTCACTACTCTGTTGAGACAAAAATTTAAAAAGTCTTTAAGATAACAACAACAGAAATTTAGAAAACTTGAACTGCTCTGTTTCATATATGGCTATTATTTTTTTCTTCCCCCTTCTGTTGTAAACCACTTTGAGTGTGAAGATTAAGCTCATTAGATTACCTAATCACCTGCATCCTTCTCAGCCTAAGTTTTGTCAAGATATGTCTATGAATTATATACATATATGTATGTACCCTATGAAATTTTAAATAATAATAATAATATAATAAGAGAATATAATATAATTGCAGGAAGCTTGGAAAGAATTCCTTGACAGCCTAAAAAATTAGATCAAATTATATACTACTTACCTAATTGAAATACAGTACAGTAAGAATAAAATAAAAAAGACAAGAACTATTTCTTCCTTTAAATAAGAGAACAAAAATGAATCTCATAACATCTCTATCTCTCTCTTTGTCTCTGTCTCTCCCTCTCTTTTATACACACACACACACACACACACAACTTACATTTGAAGTTTCAAATGTTACAAACTGATTCAATAAATCTTATACCTTTAATTCTCAAAAGAATCATATGCTATAGTAGGTAGGAGAAATACCTACTATTTACATAATTACAGATTTCTGAAATGTCAGCTCCTCTACGAAGTTTTTGCTTTCTATCCTTAGAATTGTCTTTATCAGTTGGGCCACGGTGGCTCAGCAGGCAGGAATGCTTGCCTGCGATGCCGGAGGACCTGGGTTTGATTCCCAGTGCCTGCCCATAAAAAAAAAAAAAAAAAAAAAAAAAAAGTCTTCATCATAAACTTCAATCTTCCTGCATTCTATGTGAATTTTACTACAATAATCTTAACATTTAACTTTACTTATTTCTTTACTACTCTGTTTTCCCCACTATACTACAAGCTTCCTGGGACACAAAAATATGCCTTGTAAATATTTACCATCCAGTACAGTTTTTAGCACACGTCGGGCCCCCAATAAATGCTTGTTGATTAAATAAATAAATAAATTGAGGAGCTCATTTTCCCTCTGTGAAGTTGGAAGCAATAGTACCAACTGATAGTAAGAATTATGAGGGCGCATTGAAGAAAGATAAGTAGGCTTAGAATAAAGTGTTCCATATTTGGTACATACAAATACACACACACACACACACACACACACACATATAATGTATGTAAGTCAAGAAAAGCCCCAAAGAAGAAGAATTGAGGCAACGGTAACAAAGAACATGTTTTGCTCTCTACTTCTGTTCTGGAATATATATATCACACTTCCTCCTTCCATCCCCCTCTACATCTACCATTATCTACAGGACTCCATAAAAATGAGGGTCATGTTCTAGTTCATTCTTGGTAGATAAAGAAAAAAAAAACTGCTTAGAAGGAAAGAGTGGAAAAACAAATGAAGAGACATATAGAGAGAAGGAGAGAGGTCTGATTTATTCATGACAACATGGACTGAAGGAGAACACCAATGATTAAGACGTGAGAGCGAGAAACTTTCAAAATTCGAGAAGAAACACTTTATGAGATACTGTACTTTGGGGCTCAGGTGATGAAGTGTAGTATTAGGTTGAGAGGAAGCTCTTCTTTCTGCCTCAGTAGCAAAGTCAGATCCATTGCAGCACCACAAAGAGGAGAAGTCATCAAAATATCCAGAACCAAAATTCCTTAGCAGAGACATTGGCATTTCAGGATGGAACAATGATGATGCTTCTTACAAGCAACTGTGCAGGAAACAAGTGTGAGCAAACGGAAACAGGAGCAATAGAGAAGGAATGGAAACAATTAAGCATGTGACAGAGCTTATAAATTCCTCTTTAGTTACTTGCAAAACAATACCATTAAAATCCCCAAAATCACTATCAAGGATGAGAGAGAGAGAGCTTTACTTATGCTAGTATAGATCAGGGCTGTAAAACTGAGAGGTATTTGACTGACAAATAAAAGGACTGCCAAATTATTTTGAGAACCCAGTTGAAATTGGAAACCATAAATCTGCCTTCCATGACAGAGTAGGGATGAAATCCATTAGGAGGTTATTCCAGTGAGCCAGGTAAAAAACTTGATGGATTGTGAATTAGTGCACTGGCAGGTGGAAATTAGAGAAGAAAATTAATACAGAGATATTAAGAGTAGAGAATCTGTAATAATGCATGGCTATTTGTACACAGACTTCTCTGAGAGCACAGAAGCTAGGAAAGGCTTGGTTGTGAGGCTTGAACAATGGGTGGCAGTTTAATTCACTGAGAGGGAAAACCGGAGGGAAATAATACTGTATGGGGTAAATGATCTGAATGTCAGTAACATTTACATAGTATTTGAAACCACATTGCTGCTTATGAAAGGACCAAGAAAGAGTACATATAATAAGCAGACCAGCAGGCCCAAGACTTGTAAAAGAGGCAGAGACCAAGAACAAAAGGAGAATGAAAATCCTGAGAACTGTGGTATAAAAACTAAGGGAAGGGAGATTTTCAGAAAGGGAGGTTTCCACGGTTTTAAATTTTGCTAAAACCTCAACGTAGTACAGAGGCAGGCATTTGCTCAATTAACTTTACGAGGCAGGACTGCCAAACCATCACAATTATGATACAAAAAGCAGAAGGAAGGAAGAGGACCGAGAGATTAATTCTGACTAGGAGCACTACTTTGTCTGCAAATTCCCTGAGAAATGGCATTAATAGAGCCGTAGCTAACCCGTATCCTGCAAACAAACATTTTTGAGCATATATCCCGTCAGTAAAAATAAAATTGAACCTGGCTCTCATATATGTTTATTTTAGGACATCTGGAGTATACCAATGAATGGAAATGCAACATGTATTTGAAAGAAACAGATTCAACAGAAAGTGTGGTGGAGGAGAGTATATCAAGGAGATGAACAGTTGAAATGAAATCTTGGAACCAGAGGGTAAAATCTGATGAAAAATATTTGGTTCTAAGGGAGGGCAATCTGACTGCGTTATCTATCTGATGATAAAGACTGACATTCTTTATCATCATCAATTCAATGTTTAAGAACGACTCAGAGGACAGAGAAACAAAGTGTTATTACTATAGAGATGGGCATTATTAAAAACCAGTCATCAAGAATATACCAGTAAAAAATACTTTCTAAATATAGATTAGAAAACTGATTCAGAGGGAAGCCATGATTATTATGTAACTCCATCTCTCTAGACAAGTTGCTAGAAATTCCTATTTTGCTGAGACTTTTTTTTCCCCTAAACTTAAAAAATATGTCCAATCCAAGACACTACCATCAGGGACTTCTGAAAGCCGTTATGGGGGTCTTTGGTTTACTTTCTACATTTTAAATAATATTTTAAAATGTTTAAAGTCAACTGAATATTTGAGGATAAGGCTACACAGCCCACTAGTTTGGTTTGGAAATAAAATATTAAAAACAATGGATCTTAATGGGTAAGCCATCAGAAATGTCTTTTGGGATTAAAAGGAAGAAGTCACTGAATTATTCACTGATCCTCTCCTCATCACTTCACACTGATGAATAGAAGGAATTAGTTAATGAGGAAGAAAT